>NC_045742.1:592673-592780 GCF_008692095.1 Etheostoma spectabile
CAAAATAACATGATTGATTCCACACAACGCTCTTTGCCAAGTACAAATCTTTACTTTTATTAGTTTTGGGGTGTGTTATTCAATTTAATAGCATTTGAGAAAAAGAA
>NC_045742.1:592790-593330 GCF_008692095.1 Etheostoma spectabile
TTTTGAGAAAGTATTGATTAAAAGTTGACATCTTCCAGTCTTTGATTATCCATCAACATCCATTCCTTAAATTTTGATATCAATAATTCCTAATTTCTGCTTTTCTAACTCAAACATTAGGTCTAATTTCCTGTAAATTAGGTTTATTGACCATAAATTACAAAAATAACTGTAAAACTAAAGTTAATAAGTTAGTGTTATGTAGTGTTGACAATGTCAAAAAAAGTGACACAAATTTAAAAAATGCTTCAAAAGTGTTGAAAAACGGAAAAAGACGTATCAAGAAGGTAAAAACATCGATAGAAAGCGTCAACAAAAGTGCTGATTTTGACGGGAAGACAACACAAGGGGTAAGAGGAGACTGAATCAGGCCTTCATGGTCAAATAGCAGCTAGGAAACCACGGCTAAGGAGAGGCAACAAGCAACAAAAGAGGTTTGTTGAGAGAGAGAGAGAGAGAGAATTTTTATTTATTTATATAGCGCTAAATCACAATAACAGTTATCTCTTTGTGCTTTCCATAAAGAGCAGGTCTAGACCG
>NC_045742.1:593340-593591 GCF_008692095.1 Etheostoma spectabile
ATGTTATTTACAGAAACCCAACAGTTCCCCTCAAGAGCAAGCACTAGGCCATGAGGCAAGGAAAAACTTCCTTTAAAGAGGCAGACCCACGGCTCAGGGTGGGTGGTCATCTGCCTCGACCGGTCGGGGGTGAGAGAGAGAGAGAGACACAGACAGAAAGACAGAGAGAGACATGGGGAATTGTAGCAGAGGATGTCAAGCAGGAACATGGAGGCAGCAGGGGACTCCAACCACAGATCCAGAGCCAGAAA
>NC_045742.1:593601-593888 GCF_008692095.1 Etheostoma spectabile
AAGTGATAGGAGGAGAGAGGGGAGGGGCAAGAGAGCACACGACTATGGAAAAGGGAGGAAGTTGAGTTAGTAACATGCATTAATGGAATGAGGTTGCATACAGATGGAGAGAAGGAGGAAGAGAGAGGTGCTCAGTGCATCATGGGAAGTCCCCCAGCAGTCTAGGCCTATAGCAGCATAACTAAGGGATGGTTCAGGACTTTCCTGAGCAAGCCCTAACTATAAACTTTATCAAAGAGAAAGTCTTAAGCCTACTCTTAAATGTGGAGACGGTGTCTGCCTCCTGA
>NC_045742.1:593898-593987 GCF_008692095.1 Etheostoma spectabile
GAACCTGGTTCCACAGGAGAGGAGCCTGATAGCTGAACACTCTGGCTCCTTTTCTACCTTTTAGAGACTCTAGGAACCACAAGTAACCC
>NC_045742.1:593997-598745 GCF_008692095.1 Etheostoma spectabile
GAGCGCAGTGCTCTGGTGGGGTAGTAAGGTACAATGAGCTCTCTAAGATAAGATGTTGTGTGGGTGTGTGAGACCAAAATACATTCATGTTAAAACTGGGTGCTTGTTGTTTTAGTAAGAGCAATGACGTGGCATCCTTGAAAGAGGAGCATTTAGCAGCCTTGACAGAACTCCAGGAGATACACACAAACTCACTGAGCAAGATGGCAGACGTTGTCACAGAGCTGGACAGGTGAGCAGTCCAGTTGTCAGGATTCCTGCAGTGTGAGTTGCAGTTGTGTTTGTTTAGGTTAACATTCAGTCAATGTGTAAGCCTCAAAGGCTCCTGGTCTTACTTTTTTAGTGCCAAACAGGCTCTGCGGGTAGCCAAGGGAAGACAGAAAGATTTGGAAGCGGAGGTGGAGAGAGTAGTTCAGCAGAAAGAGGAGGAGGTCAACAGAGTGAAGGAGGGTTTAGAGGAGCGGCTGTTAGCTGAAGCCAAAGTCAGGAAGGAGAATTCAAGGTACGCTTCCCGATTCACTTTCAGTCTGTGTAGAAATAACATGTCACTTTTCTCCCGGTTTCTTATATTCCCCTTTCTTCCTCGACTTGACAGAAAGTTGCTGGAGGCCCAGACGCGCCTTGCACAAAGAGATGAGGAGATAAAGACCATGGAGGAGAACCACACTGCCCTGATCCATCAGCTACAACGGGAGAAAGAAGAGGCACTGAGGCAGCTAGAGGAACAGAGAGGTCAGGGTGTAACTCTGCTCCAGAATGAGAAGGAAAAGGCCCGGAAACTGCTCGAGGAGGTCAGCCAGGATAAAGGGACATTACTGGAACAGCTCCAACAGGAAAGAGAAGAGAGAGTTAAAATCCAGACAGCCCTTCAGGAGGAAAGAGCAGCATTGGAGGGTGCAAGAGAAGCCCACCAGCAGGTCAGGTCAGAGGTGCTGGGACTACAGGCGGAGCTTCACAGAGTGGACGGGGAAAACAAGATTCTCCTGTCTCAAGCAGAAATCAAGGAGCAGGCAACGCTTGCTCTTGAAAACCAACTAAACATGGCAGAGCAGGACAGGAGTTGGCTTCAGTCTCGCCTGGATGAGGTTGGGCAAGAGGGGCTGAGCTTCCAGGCCCAATTAGACCTCATGGAGGAGAAGACCCGAGCTCTGCAGTGCGAGTTGGAAGAGCAGAAACAAGACAGCCGCGCTCTGGAGGAGCAGGCGCAAGTTCTAACTCAGGAAAAGGTGGTACTGCAGTGGGAAATGGAGGAGCAGCGACAAAAACTCCAAAGGTGAACAAGATGTGTGTTCTTTTTTTTATGTGTGATTTTTAATTTTTTACAATTGCACGCACATTTGAACTCATCATTCCTTCCCTCTAAGCTCCCAGAGTTCAGAGATGGAAAACTGGAGGGAGCAATATGAGGAGCTGTTTACAAAAGTCAGGCCCTTTCAGGTCAGTCATTTCTAGAATATGAAATCTCTGAATATTCCTTATCTTTCATTAAAGCTGCACTAATCAGTATTTGTATGTGAAAGGTGTCCGTTGTAGTGATAATTCTCACCCGTCTTTACAGTTCCACTCAATTAAAAAGCATTTTAGTGTCTTTTTAGGGTTTAATGTAACAATTTCTCGTGTAACGGTAAACCACGATAAAAATGTTGACAATAACAATTACCCTTTTCCTTTAAAATATCACGATTATGACGGTGGATTACCACGGGGTGGAAACGTGTGTTTAATCCTTCCCATCTTCATCGGAGTCTCCTAAAGTTACTGTGCAGGCGCACTGCGTAGCCTCCGTGCATTTCTTGAAGTTGAGGTGACAGCGCTCAGGACATTTCTCAGCCCTCTAAGAGGAGGACGTCTGAAGCATGGCCCTATTCTGGTTATTATAGGAATGGTGAAGGGCAGCTGGTTGAACATAGTTATCCTGTCTGCAGAATGTGCAGGAAAAAGTGGCTGCTAAAGGCATTGAACCCACTTTTAAAAATACCATAATAACAAATATCGTGATCATTTTGTCGTTTCCAGCTGTATGTCAGTGTTGCCTTTACACCTTGTTGTGCTGACGCAAGTGGCCAAAACAATGATTTCATGCAGGCTGTTTTAAAATAAACAGATTGAAACCCCTCTCATTGTTAATGCTGCTGTGTGCCCACAGGAGCAGCTAAATGCGTTTGCAGCAGAGCGAAATGCACTACTCAATGAAAACGGAGCAAACCAGGAGGAGTTGAACAAGTTGTCTGAAGCCTACGCTCGTCTGCTGGGCCACCAGAACCAGAAGCAGAAGATCAAACATGTGATGAAGCTGAAAGATGAGAATATCACCCTGAAACAGGTGATCCATGCCAGCAGCACTGACTCCTTTCCAAACCATAGGCATGTGTTTTGTCTCAATCCTGAGTGCCTGTACGTCTCCATTTTTTTTTTCTTCTGTGTGTAGGAAGTGTCTAAGCTTCGGTCCCAGGTGAGCCGGCAGAAGATTGATCTCGAGCAGCTGAAGTCGAAGCTCCCTGGTTCTACTTGCCGCAGGTTTGATCCCAGCAAAGCTTTCCAACACGACAAGGAGAACAGGCACCGTGAATCTCTTAAGGAAGGTGAGTGCTAGCTGCAACACTCTATACCTACAGGATATAGGGGCAGAACACACACGATGTGATGACAGTTGAACAATTATAGGAGTTCTGTTGAGGATTTTTACCTCATGTAGTTGCTAAGATATTTGTGTGGAAGCCTAATTCTTTGTTTTTTTTGTCAGGAAATTATTCTGCATAATGGAGCTGTTCTGCCAGACAAGAAATGACAACTAAATTGAATTTCTATTGGACTTTGAAATACTCATTAACCTTTTTCTTTGATGCTTTTCAATCTGGATTTGTACTATATTTTTGTGTCCATTTTGTTAAGTGGTTTTACAGCCTTTTGTGGCAAATTGTTACATAGAGAGTGTATGTATGCATCTGTTTTTGATTTTAAAAAGACATGTTAGCAGTAGACTCTGTCCAGGAGCAGTGTGTGAAAATAATAAGGCAGTAGATGGCAAGTCTACACACACAGTCCACAGGACAATAGTATAGTCTGCATTAAGATATGAGATATGTTTTTGATATTTTATCATTTTAACTTTCTCAGCAATTGCTAGGGTTGCAGAACCAGTAACTATTTCATGTGGGATAGCTCTTAATAACTCTTCTTCTTTGTAAATAAAGACAGATTTTAATACTTGTTAAACAAATGTGTTACTGAGATTTTTTTTCGTCACAAATGTAAAAGATTGCTCTTTACAAAGCCTTTTGTGCTTGGATGTTGTCGGCCATGTCTGCCCTCAGCCAGTAGAGAGCGCTGTAGGACTGCAGCCACCGGTCGGAGAGCAGCAGCTATCAACCCACGTTTCAACCACACGATACACCCGCTACACAGTACACAAATTCACATCTTTGCAGAATGGAGCCTTGGGTTATTGGTCATGAAGCTTTTATTTCCTTCAATTGATAAGACATAGCCAGCAAGTATTGGACCAGAAATGGATTCTTTTTATTTTTTTTTACCAGCTATGAGTGGTGCTAGTCGTGGAGTGGCGAGTCAGTTGCAGTAGCCCTCCAGGTGATAAATGCTGCATGGCTTATAGCAGCACTGCTCCACGATGCCTCTCTTCACCTTGGGCTCTTCACGGCCAGACAGAGCACTCCGTAGCCGCTGCGCCTCATTGGCCCTTTTTGACAGGAACCCTTTTGAAGAGGAGCAAGTTTCCTTAGCCCTGTGTTAAGTCCTGCTGCTGCTGCACAAACCTTCAATTCCTCAAAATACAATTTAATCACACACTTAATGGAGCCTAAATGGCTAGGTAATCTGATCTCCCCAATCCGTTTAGTCTTGTTAATCTACACTTCAAGGAGTGGAGATATGACAGAGCTCCAACAGTGGCTTATCATAGTTTACACATCTAAGGTTAAGCTCAAACATCTTGATAATGTTTGAGCATCCAAATAACACAATGAGCCATTTTGAGATTGCACAAGGTTTGTGATTATTAGATTTGTCACAACATGTTGAACGTGACATTATGAAACCAAAAGCCTGGACGTGCCACTGAATTCAAACGAGGCCTGAGACGGGTTTGCACGCTAATGATGGTTTGGAAAAATGCATAGGTTTAGTTTCCAGCATGTTGTCTCCAAATATTTCTCTCCAGCTGGAATCCAAATTGGCTTTCTCATTAGACGGAGTCTGAACTTTAAACATGGTGGGCAGTGAATGCAGAGACACAAAGCCAGCCTGGCGTGGTGGGGTTAATGTCACACTGTTCTTCCTGAACTCCCACCATTAAGGGGACAATTAGAACTTCTTTTACACAAGTTAACAGAATAAATCAAAACTGTTACGTGGCCTTTACTTACCTAGCAGATGCTCCAGATCTCGCTTGTAGGGTCGGTTTGGCCTGTAGAAAAAGCCCCGCTCTCCACATACGAAGTAGAGGGCGTCCACCAGGCTGGAGCCACACAGGTGCTGGTTGGGGGCCGAGGACACCCCTGGAGAGTAGAGCACCAGCAGTAACAGCATGGACACCGTGTTGAGTACCCTGGCCATAGGAGGGAGACCTCTCGGACAGAGCACATAAAGAAAAGTTTACACCGAACCCGGTACAAATCTGATCCAGTTTATATTCTGCTACATTTCAAACCCAATCCGTAGAACTGAATCCCCCCATCAATAGGTAATACCTCGAGGCCAGATGTGGGGGAAAGCTAAAAGGATGAAATGAT
>NC_045742.1:598755-610389 GCF_008692095.1 Etheostoma spectabile
GACCTCTTCTTGATGACACTTGGGCATTACAAAACCACTTTCTTTTAATAACTTTAGATATAGATATGTTACGATGTTCGTTTGAAATTCCACCAGATAGCTTCAGGCTTTGAGAGTATGATAACTGATAAAAAACACTGAGGGCATGCAGTAATACCCCAACTCCAAATAAGGGCTTTGAAGTTAGCAGAAAACTGAACAATTCATTATTTCATTGGAAGTCAAAGAGCAGGAATGAAAGCCGCTGGGACACAAGGTCCGCTGAAAAGACATTAGGTAATATTTGACTTAAATCTCTAAAGCCGAAGCTAGAGTGAGTCAAAGATTAAGATTTTTTTGTCTTGATGACCTAGGTTGACTTCAATCAGTTATTTACTGAGGTGAGCTGGTAATGATACGTCTAAATCCCTGAAATAATTGGATAGGCTTAGTGCTGGTTTAAAGTTCAAATCAGCCCTAAGACTCTACCAGGGTGGACTGTAGCGTGTCTTTGGTCATATTTAAATTGTTCATTTAGGTTATGTTTAATGTTCTTTCTATACAATGCCCTATTGAAGTAAATGAGTATTGGTTTGATTTTAATTCCTTTTTATTCCCAGGATTTATCAAAGCACCATCTATTACAAGCTAGACAGGATGCCTTTGTCCCGACACCATCGCCGTGGATACTGTCAGTGTTTCCACAAGGGCACTCCACACCTTGCTCTCTCAGGTTTAGCAGCTCTAATGCTCAGGAGTGGGAGTGATCTGGCCAAGATTACAGAATTTTCATTTGTCAAATCCCATTTGTGATGGATACTTACCAGAGTTGGAAGTTCAGCTCCTGTT
This sequence comes from Etheostoma spectabile, assembly GCF_008692095.1. Taxonomy (NCBI): domain Eukaryota; kingdom Metazoa; phylum Chordata; class Actinopteri; order Perciformes; family Percidae; genus Etheostoma; species Etheostoma spectabile. Next base: position 599,584 of record NC_045742.1, read on the forward strand.
TCAAGGTGAAAAACATATTTAGCAGTCATTTGGAAGCTATATAGACCTTTTTGTGGACATTTTATAGTGTACTGCAGACTATTGGATTGAAAATGAATCATTTTAACAGTGTCTTTAACAATGCAGCTGTGCCAGCCTTTACTACATTGGCAGAGTGCTCTTTCTATCCCTCTTGGCTGTGTCCCAAGCTCGTGCAACTCTTTACTCTCATCCCTGGTTATTATACACATCAATTTAAAAAGTTGAAATCTTAAGGGAATACAGAGAAATTTGCTTACCCTTGTTGAGGCTTCAGTGAAGCAGAGCCGTTGTTTGTTACAAATAAAAAGGCTAGGTCTATAAGACTAGAAGGGTACAGAGAAAATCTCCACCTGGCTAGGTATAACTTTCCCCTTTATAACTCTGCACCTGGCTTTTGTCGGCCACAGAGGGAAATGCCTGGTCCTCTCATTAACACTCTGACCCGTAAGCATGTTGATCCTGCTCTTGAGTGGCACTAAGTCATTTAACTGAGTGGGAAAAAACATCAGGGTTGGGATAGATTGAAGGGATGGCAGCCACAGATGGAGACGCACAATTTAATCCCTTCTGTCCTGACTGGCACCTCTCACACTCTCTCACACTCTCTCACACAAGACAAACGCGTCATGTTCTGATCACGCACTGTAGATTAGAGCGCTTCCAGGCGTGTTTAGGGACCACTAGGGGTGGCTGTAAGGTAGAGCTGTGTGCATGAGGAATGAGAAGTCTGTCTATCCCTCTTACAATTATTTATTTATTTAAACGACTATAAATTAGAAATATCATGATGTAGATTAAAGGTAGGCTATGAAGGAAAGACAGTTGCACACTAGTTGCCACGATGCAAAGAATGACTAAATAATTAATCAACATGACAGTCTTCAGGGTATTGATGCACATATCAGCTCAACAGACATGAAATGGGGATGAGTGTTCTCACTTACATATTGTAGGAGAGTGAGAGTACCTGACTCATATGCAATGTATCACATCACATTAGTTATTAATGAAAGCGTATACAATGTATCCAAAAAGTCTGCATATGGAGCGCCCTGGTAGCTCCTGGTGGAGCGTACCTCCCCCTGTACAAAGGCTCAGTCCTTACCTCAGCAGCCGTGGGTTAGATACCAATCTGTGGCCCTTTGCTGCATGTCAATCCCCCACTCTACCCTTTCCTTTTCCTTAAAGTAGTTGGAGACAAAATAAAGCTCTTATTTTGTAGAGCTATTTAATACTAAGTCAAACTGAATTTGGCCCTCAGGGCTCAGCTCTCCAGTTTGTATCTGCAGGAAATGGTGGTGTGTGTTTATGCGTATCAGCTGAACTGTCCCAAAAGCAGGAATTATTTTCCTAAAAAGTGTCTTAGGTCTCATTGCAGCATTGAATTGCAAGGTATTCACCAGCTGCATGCTCACCTTGGAAAAACATCCAGTGCTCATCCATTTTAATAAGTGAGACAGCTTTCTGTAATTATCTGAAGAACAAGAGATTGATAGAGCTATCACTTGTAATTGCCCTGCCATCATCTAAAGCTCTTGGATCATGTTACATTATTTACGTGTATTCTATCTGTGAATGCAGATCTACATTTGCATGCTGCTATGTTTATCCTGTCTTCTCAATCCATTTTTCATTGAAAGCTGTCCACTAACAACATACCTGCTTTACAAATCCTTTTCCAGAATTCCCAGCAGGTGTATGCTATGCAATGTCTAAATATCAAACTCCTGATTTAATGTTTCATAGTAAGTCATTACATTAATACAGCGCTTTTTAGATACTCAAAGCCCTTGTGTTGTGTACTTTACTTATACTTTGAAAGATCCAATGCATAATAATAATCTAAACATATCAATGTAAAAATAAATGCGATATGAACAACAAGATTTGTGTGTGTGTGTGTGTGTGTGTGTGTCTTGCCATGTGTTTTTGTCTGCGGTATATGGTCAGATTTTGTCACTGATACCTTTGCAACCATGCTCTCTCTCTCTCTCTCTCTCTCTCTCTCTCTCTCTCTCTCCTCCTCTCTCTCTCTCTCCTCTCTCTCTCTCTCTCTCTCTCGCTCTCACGATCTCTCTCTCTCTCTCTCTCTCTCTTATTTATGTGGTTATTTGATGCAGAAGCAAGCCTAACGTAACACAAAGCTGAAGGTTTTTCATGTGGAAGTTTTACCCAACACAATCAGAGACTAATTAACTATGATATACTTGGGAAATGTATAATGTACAGTAACAATCATGTAACTTTAGCGGTGTTTATGTATAATAACTGTTTATCAAGCTGGAATGATCACATACTATAAGACAAAGAAGAAAAACAATGTGATGCTAATTTCCCTAGCTCAAGAGACGTTTTTCATCACTGCCCACTACCCGTAAAATTCTTCAAAAACTACATCCAACTTTTGAGTCCTATTTCATGAATGCTCAAGTCCCATTTCATAAATCCTCAAGTCAAAGTCATCAGGGCCATAGTCGAAGGCGAGTCAAGAGTCCAGAGAATAGAAACTCGAGTCTGACTCCGAGGCCCGGACTCCATCACTGGCTCATGTCATCATCTAGTAATTCAATGGATGACACGACAACATGTGTTTTATTAGGATTTGAGTCAGCTCATGTGGCAATGTTTGATTGATCACACTGTACGGTGCAAAGTCAGGACAAATGTATAACATCGAGGCTAGCGGCCTCGTTGATAGACGGTTGAAGATGTGTGAGGATTACGCTCGCAGTGGCAATGCTAACGCGCAGATGCCATGCAAATATGTTAACAATCAGTTCACTTGCTAGCATTTGCTAATGAGCACAAAATACAAAGTACAGCTGAGACCGATGGGAATGTCATTAGTTACTAACTATGACTAACAGGAGGAGTGAGGACAGGTCTTTCAGAGAACCTTGCCCATGAAAGGATGGTCTTTGGAGGATTGACAAAAGAGAGAGGAGGAAAACCACCCAGCACCTTGGCATTGTGATATGAGAAAGTGTAGAACCAGGAAAGGTCCAACTTGGTCATGCTTTGAAACTTGATCCTCCGGGCAACAGAGCACAATGGCACGAGCTGCAAACATCCTTCTCTCCCCGGTCGCATGGCTGCTTCAAACACGCACATCAAATAGCAGAGGACTGGCAGACGCCCTAGACATGCAGACAGACAGAAGTTGGGTGGAAAGTCGGCTGGGTCCCTCAGGTGGGAGTTGCGTAACTCTTCTTCTCTTTTACTGTGTTTGAGGAGATGAAAGGGAGTGAGGAGTTCAGCCCAGTGAGATGTTGTTAATCTGCTCTGATAGTGAGCCTTTTCACTCCCATAATTATCCCTGACTTTCTGAGGATGGAAGAGACTTAGAACATCAAAAAAAAAAATCGTTGACTTACAGAACAGCAGACAACAGAATCAGCTTGGATCATTATGTTTTCATGTGAGAGGTTGAACCGAAAGAAGGCAGAAGTGATGAGGAAGATTTACGTCAACTCTGAGAACTGGATACTGATGCTAAGGCTCCTTGAAGATTCATCTGTAGTGTAGACAGAGCAAATATTTGAATACAGAACGGCAGCCAAAAAAAAATCACTGAGAAAATGAAATGATGAAAGAGAAAGCATCAAAAAAGTGTCAACAAAAAGTTAAAAACTTTTTTTTATTGATTCTTTCGCAAGGGCAAACAGTTTGGATTCTGGCAGATAAAGCAACCATGTCATATGCAAACATTGACTTGTGCATTTGTGTGCATAAACACACGTACACACACACACACACACACACACACACACACACTCACACAAGACAGAATGGACACAGCCGCCTGTTTCAGACACTGTCCTCCATGTGTGTCATGGCCTCCTGGCTCAGATCCACGGCAGAACGCCACAGAGTTTCAGAAAGTGTGTGTGTGTACGTGTGTGTGTGTGTGTGCAACTGTTAGTGGGAGGAGTGGGCTGCCCCGGTGTCTGCTCTCTCCTGTCCTGCCATTGACAGTTGCTGATCCAGTACTAACCTTTGTCATGACCTAATTTGATGTGCCACCTTTGTCTGGACCCTTACAGAACACACACAGTAATAATGAATCAAATGAAATCTTATAATTCAACTGAAAAAAAACTCTACTTCATTCATAACACTCACACACACACACGCAAACACACACGCAAACACACACACACACACACACACACACACACACACACACACACACACACACACACACATTTGAGCAGATTAGAATTTAGAGTTGACAGGCGGGGTTGGGAACAGAGCTTGGGAAGAGCATGGTTTGACAGCTGAGAAAATGACTACATGTTATAAATGTGACAAGTCCCCAAGAGAGAGGTGAGGCAGGACAGAATGATGGCCAGTTTGATTTTCAGGCCAGAAAATGGATTTCTATTTAAACCCTCGTGTGACCGGCCTTTTCGAGTTGAGCTCAGCGTGAGACAAGAGAATTTCATTCAGAACTGGCATTTTTCTAGTGTGCGTGAGGTGTCGTTTAGTTTGATGGATTGATATGAGAGCGCCTCGCCTCTTCTCTGAAGGGATTTTTATTCTTCACACCATATCTGAAGGGAAAAGAATGTTGTGTCTCTTTGTATTGCAGCCCCTCCCAACTGGGAATTAGAACCCTCCAAAGCACCAATAAGAAGCAGTATCAGCTTGAAATGTGCTCGGTCGCTTACGTTTCTCATCGGAAGAGGGTGTTGATTCACTTTTGCTTGGGATTGATGTGCTGTTGATGTTGTCAGCATTCAAAATCGGTTTTACGATAGCATCCATTTTAGACATAGAGATCAGGCCTGACCCTCCATGAACCTGCATGGCTTCTGTCCAAGCACCAAGTCCACATTAAAAAAACTAATTTCTACTAAGCTGAATGGATATCCAGAAGATGGCGCTCACACACAGCGGTTCAAAGCACATACATTATTCATGACATTACATGGACTAAACGTGTAAATAGTATTACATAAAATAAAAACCTGGTATATTTGCCAAACCTGTCCCAATTCAACCCTGGAGAATACTGAGAATTTGGAGCCCGGATTGAACCTGGCAGGTCAGGTTGGACCCAGTCGGGTTTGGGCAGAGAATCAAAGTTCTACCACCATGCTGCACTTAGCCATAGCAATGCTTTGAGCTAAATGCTAACAGCAGCGTGCTAACTTGCTGATGTTTAGCAGGTATAATGTTTGCTATATGGTCACCATCTTAGTTTAGTGTGTTAGCATGCTAACATTAGCTTATTAGCACTAAGTACATCGTACAGCTGAGGCTGATGGGAATGTATGCATTTTGCAGGTATTTAGTCATAAACCAAATAATTTGAGAAGAGAAATTTTGACTTGATGACCAAAGTGATTAAAATCCATCCTGAGGGAAACGCGAATTAATCAAATAATTGTTAGACATTTCAGTCTGGACCAAAGTGGTGGACCGGCCATCTGCCATGCTGCTAACACGGCTAAAATAGCTTCTTATACATGCTTATATATAGAATATTGCTGGTTATTTTCGTTTCAGTGTGTGTTTATAATATATTGATAATAAGATAAGTTTTGTTTTTCTCATGAATCACCTTGTAGTTGCAGTGTAGGATAGATGATAGAGGATAGAGTTAAATCGGGAGGATTATAGCAAAGCTGTGCACAGCCACAAATAAGGCATGGCTATATGTGTCTATGTGCGTGTCTGTGCATGTTTGCACAAATCGATACAGCTGGGATCACCCCCCTGAGTCTCTCTCCCTTGCACTTAGAAATAAAGTAGAGAAAGCAGAGCTACAGCCAGACATACGAGTGGGATTAACAACAGCCACTTATTTGGGAGAAAACCTAAAGATAGAGGGATTTTCAACACTTTATAACTATTTTGTAGAGAATGTGTACAGCAGGTACTGTCAGGTAAAAGGTCAGAATCAATCAATCCAATGTTCTCTGCCAACCTGCCTCAAATTGCCTATTGACTCGGTGTAACGCTCTCCAAGCTGGAGGATTAGATGCATGTTGACAACTTTAATGCTACAGTGGGTCTTTTCTGGAGAGGTATCTATATGCTGTTATTGGGTATCTCAGGGAGTTTGTGTTGATGTAACTTACTGAGCCTGAGCTGTTCATCTCACTCCTTCCTGCGCTATCTCCCCCTCTACAACGTTCTCTCATGCATTGGCTGCAGATGTGAGTGAGTGAGGCGCTGGTGGTTGTGGAGCTGAATGCCAAACATGCCCATGTATACCGGAAAACACCTTTGACTTATCTCGATCTGTAACTGTCTGCTCTCTGCATGAACTGTCAGCTCGATATATGTAAGTGGGGGGGTACTGTGCAAAAAGGGGCTGTACGTTGCCTTGTTGCCGTCCATTAAGTTCACATATAGCATGTTGAACAGGAAATACTGCAGCTTTGATATGCTGATGAGAATCTTTTATGTTGTGTGTGTGTGTGTGTGTGCTCGAGAGGAGGAAGGAGATGCTTCAGATGTGTTGTCCTTTCATTCCAGAGTCCTTCTTTGAGGTAAGAGGATTCCATGGAAACCTAACATTTCATTGTGGCTTGCTGCAGATAAAGATTTAATTATCTGTGTTCTCCTTAAATCCCCATTCAATTTTTTTTAACAGGGATGAAAGATTGTGTCTGTGGCGCCTGAGGAGCTCTGTACCCCGCTGTCTGGTAATATCTGAAATGAATTCCTCCAACCGTCTCAGTTGTGCCTAAACAATTCAAGGGCAGTCTAAGATCCACAAATTGAGAATTTACTGAAAGGCCTTTGTACCACAGCCAGTGATGGTGTTTTTGTTAAGCATAATTCCATTTATCATTACTGTGTCCTAGCACAAACCGGTTTGTATTGCCCAGACAACAAACTATATGTGACGCTCAATCAACAACGGTTGTTTCACATTAATGGAAGTAGATTGTGGCCCAGCATTAGAGAAAAAAGAAAGTGGAACATGATTCTTTGAAGTGAAAGTAGAGGACTTCCGTTTGAGTTTCCACAAAGACGGATCTTAAGGAACAGAAGGCATGGTGGGAATGAAAGGTGAAAACAGAGGACTCTAAGGTTTCTTGATCCTTGTGCATGAATACTTCATTCCTTCCAGGCGGGGCTTGCTCCATAATTTAACAGTATCTAGACCAGAGCTTCACACCCACACAATGTATTTCACACACACACACACACACACACACACACACACACACACACACACAACCCACACCACACAACACACACCCAGACACTGTGTGATTGGCCTTTGACCTGGCCATGTACAGACTTTCTCAGGATGCGAGTCCTTCTGAATGCAGATTCTGGAGTGGTACAGGGGACTTTGCTGCCCCGTTGGTATGTCCGCCTGCAGCTGGTGTCTGGATGCGGCATGGAGACGGCCTAACACGACCCAAGAAGAAACGGCAGAGAAAGAGAGGGAAGGGGGGGGGGGCGCAGGTTCATCTGAAAAAACTCCTGCAGCTGGGGGTCTTTGACTGCGACTTCAGACCTTCATGGGGGTCTTTGACTGCGACTCCAGACCTTCACGTCTGCGTTCCGTCTTCCCTGATGTCCCCGGGGCTCTGGTCCCGGGGCCCTGGAGAAAGCCTACCGCTGGTCGCTGCCGCGAGCCTCTCTCTCTGCTTCAGGGGCTCCTGCACGGCTCAGGATGGGTTAATAAACACCCGGTTAATAAACGCCCGGTTAATAAACGCCCGGTTAATAAACACCCGGTTAATAAACGCCCCTTCTATTGCAAACAAGTCTCTTTTGCTCAGTGATTTATTTTCTTCCAAAAACATGGACTTCATGTTGCTCAGGGAGACATGGCAACGGGAGGTGGAATGCTATTACCTGAATGAGCTCTGTCCTGTGGACTCTACTGTTATCAGCACACCAAGACTCTCGGGCCGGGGGGGGGGGGGGGGGGGGGGGGGGGGGGGGGGGGGGGGGGGGTCTTAGCTGTGGTTTTTAAAAACATTTTATCTGCCAGCCAATGAGCGCTGCCACGTACAGATTACCAAAGTTGGTCGGTCAGATCCATTTTATTGTATTTTAGTTCACCGGCCACCTGGGCCAGCGGCCTCTTTTCTTACTGATTCTTCTGATTTCTTATCATCCATTATTAAGCTGGACAGAGTGATTATTGTCAGCGATTTTAATATTCATGTGGATGATGATAAAATGCTTCTGAATTTGTAAATATCACTGAATCTTTTAATTGTACTCAGCATGTTTCTGCTCCTACTCACAGCAAGGGACATACGCTGGATCTTATTTTTCTCATGGTATGAACATTAATAATGTATTTGTTAGAGATCACAAATGCATCTTATTTGATCTTGTTTGTAATGAGGATCCTCTGCCTGCTTAACGAGCGTCCTGCTCACGTTTGATTAACAGCTCACCGTTGAAAAAGTTTTGATCGCATTTGACTTAAGCTCGGTTTTATTTCGGATGACGACGCTTGTCCACAGGCGTTTAATGAGCATTGTCTCCTGCTGTTGGACAAAGTGACAGCAGAGAACTTCCCTCTGTTAATTCATCCCGTGGATGAATGACGCCATTCGCAGCTTGAGGCGTGTCTGTTGGAGAGCTGAGCGTTTATGGAAAGCTCCAAGTCCATCGCCTGCATCTTACAGAGCTCTTAGTAGACCTGAAGGAAGTGATCAAGGATGCTAGAGCCTCTTATTTTACTAATCTGATATCTGCCTGTAAAACCAACCATAAAGCTCTGTTTGAGACTATTAATGACATTGTTACCCCTGCAGAATGTGTCCCTGTGTTTTCACATGTTGAATGACTTTAGGTTAGAGCTGTCAGGCCCCCTGTCAGTCTGGCTTTTGTAAAAAACTTTCAACTGAGACTCCCCTCCTTAAGGTCTCTAATGATATTGTGATGGCTGCTGATGGGGGTAAATGGTCTGTGCTGGTCCTGGTCCATCTCAGTCCAGTGTTTGATATTGTTGACCACTGTACTCTGATTGATGGACTGAAAACAACTGTAGGCATCACTGGATCAGCTCTGGACTGCTTCTCTTCCCGTCTCTTCCCATCTTTCTTCAGGAGTTTTACTGTGTCCATAGGAACATATGTGTCAAACTATGCTCCTCTATCCTGTGGTGTGCCCCAAGGTCCTGTGCTTGGCCCCCTGCTGTTCAATCTGTATATGCTTCCTCCTGGAAAGATTATTGGTAGTTTTGAAGAAATATCTTATCATTGTTGTGCTGACGACGTCCAATTATGTTTATCTTTTAGCCCTGATAGGCTAGATAAACTGTCCTTACTGTACACTTGTTTATCCTCCATTAATTCATTTTTAATTTAAATTTAAATTTAATAATAAAGGAATGGATGGCTGACAATTTTTTGCAATTAAATTCAGATAAAACTGAGGTGATGATTTTTGCCGCAGACAGCATTGCCCCTGAGATGAGGCAGGCCGTTGGGGCGCTATCCCTCTCTGATTGTAATGTCAGTTTTGACAAATCTATGTGTTTTAACAGTCATGTGAAATCTGTGGTTCGTTCCTGTTTTTTCCATCTCAGGAACATTGCTAAGATCAGGTCTGTGGTCTCTAAAAAAGTGATGTAGATGCTTGTTCATGTTTTTATTTCTTCACGTTTGGATTATTGCAATGTTCTGTACACTTGTTTAAACAAATCATCCGTGGACAAACTGCACTTTGTCCAGAAGCAGCAGCAAGACGTTAGTCTAAGACCAGCAGGAGATCGTACATTACTCCGGTGCTTAAGGCTCTTCATTGGCTACCAACAGGTTTTAGAGTGCATTTTAACATTAAGGCTCTTCATTGGCTACCAACAGGTTTTAGAGTGCATTTTAACATTAAGGCTCTTCATTGGCTACCAGTAGGTTTTAGAGTGCATTTTAACATTAAGGCTCTTCATTGGCTACCAGTAGGTTTTAGAGTGCATTTTAACATTAAGGCTCTTCATTGGCTACCAACAGGTTTTAGAGTGCATTTTAACATTAAGGCTCTTCATTGGCTACCAACAGGTTTTAGAGTGCATTTTAATATTAAGGCTCTTCATTGGCTACCAGTAGGTTTTAGAGTGCATTTTCAAATCTTATGGTGACGCTCCCTCTTCCATCCAGGATCTATTGCACGCCCACACTCCTGGTCTCTTTCTGAGGTCTTCAGGCCGAGACCTTTTAACTGTCCCCAGAACCTGTTTTCAAACCAGAGGTGATCGATTCTGGTCTGTGGTGGCTCCAAGGCTCTGGAACTTTCTCCCATTAGCTTCGAGAGCATTGGATTCTGTGGAAACTTTTAAAAACACCTGAAGACCCATCTTTTTAGACAAGCCTTTAACTAGCAATATGCCTTAGTATTTCATGTGTTGCTGTTTTATTTGTTTTTATTGTAAAGCTCTTTGTGACCCTTCTTGTCTGTGAAAGGTGCGTTATAAATAATGTTTACTGACTTACTTACTTACTTAGTTACTTACACACACACACACACACACACACAAACCAAACACACATATAGTGCGTCTTACTATCTTTGTGGGGACCCGTCATTGACATAATGCATTATCTAAACCCCTTACCCTAACCTTAACCATCACAACTAAATACCAAACCTAAACCCTTGCCCTCAGCCTAACCTTAACATCATTCTAACCCTAATCATAATACCAAGTCCTAACCCTCAAACAGCCTTTTAAAGTTGTGGGGTCCAGCATTTTGGTCCCACAAAGCTGTCTGGACCCCACAAGTATACTGTATTCCAGTTTATTGGATCCCACCAATGTTGTTAAACAAGAACACACACACACACACACACACACAC
>NC_045742.1:610399-613524 GCF_008692095.1 Etheostoma spectabile
ACACACACACACACACACACACACACACACCAATCAGCAAAGGGACAACAACAGGGCCGTCAAATGACCCTTTTAGACAGTAATAAAGTGTCTTCAAACCGGAGAAAATTACACAGGAAGTGACCAACACCAGAAAGTGCTGCACTTTGGGTGCTTCTGCAAATTTCAACACTTGCAACAGCTAAAGGACTCAACACATTCTGCGGCACTCTATGTAGAAAAAAGGAAACATCCATCTAAGGCAAGCAAAAATCCCAAAAGGGAGAGGGACGAATTCCCACAGATATGAGGGTAAATTTGAGCTCAGGAGGCTTCACGTTAACATCTGGCTAAAGGACAAGAGGGGATTGAAATATGACTCAAAGTTAAAGATTTCAGCTTTAAGCTTTAAAACAAGGCAAAAAAGAGCTTTAATAAAGCAAACAGCAGCTGTGATTTAGTGTGGCCAACCTGACTTGTCACAGAAGCAATCATTCTAATAGAACTGCTCTGATTTATCCCTGAGACTCTCCACAATGGAGACCGTAATGGGCTTTATTCATATTTTTATTTTATGAAACACGATGAAAGGGGTCATGGCTGCCATTAAGTGGATTAATGGTATGTGTTGGGTAAAGAAGAAGCAATAAAGTCTTAAAAGTTAATGCTGTCATCTGCGGACTGCCGTCCTGATGGAGTGGGAGGGGCCCCGCACAGCTAATAGACATAATTCAGCCAGGTAATGTTGGATCACTGGGAGACAAGATGGATATCACTTGGCAATGTTATGGGGCGTGTCGTTGTGTGCTGGCACATTTACGCAGGTTATTTATGCTCCATAATGAAGAGCATAATGAAAATTGGACACAACCATAAATACGAGCAGGGAAAGCATAATGTGGAGGGATAATCATCGGTGCAATTAAGGTGTCGTACACATGCAGTGTGAGCTTGGCCTTCTCTGACTTACTCCTCTTCCTTTCACCAAGGCTGTATTTTATCCTGAAACATCACATTTAATCAGCCGGTGGATGTCAGCGTAAATCCCCTGGTTTTGCACAAGGAGGCTGGCATTTTAAATATGTTAATGCCAAAGCAATAAAGCCTTTGGTGGATCTATCTCTGATGTTATTGACAACTACTGTTCCATTGTTAGTGTGGTATTTCTCTGTCTTAATTGGAGTGTGGATGGCTCTCCGTGGACGCTGTTTCTCACTGTGTGTATACTGTATGTGGGAGCATAAAAGTAAAGGAACATTGAATGCTCATTTTGGTGCTCTGTCAGAACTGTCAGTCTATGAGAGAGAGAGAGAGGTGTGGGGGGGGGGAGGAGAGAAAGTCAGGTCAGGAGATCTTGAAGGGAGAGAGATAGAGACAGATGAGAAGGGGAGTCTGGGAGCTGAAGTGACCCTGCGGACCAGATGCTGATAAACTGCCATCACTGAGCGCTCTGTCAGCTCCGACTCTCATCTGTCACTGTCATCCTGCTGCATTTCACCCTTTTGTCCTCCTCCTCCTCCTCCTCGTTCTCTTCCTTCACCTCCTCAGCATCATCATTTTCCCCCACCTGCTTCCTGCGTTTGTGTCCCTTTTCTTTTTCCTATTATTTACACACATCTATACGTTACTATCATTTGTCTATTTGCTATCCACACAGCTTCTTTCCTCCTGTGAAGATGTATTTACTTACCTTTTGATCTCCTTCTCCTTTGTTATTTCTTTTTAAATACATTGAATGTTTCACAGTAAGCATGCCCAGCTCATTATTTTTGACAGACTCAGACAGGGATGGATGCTTTTCACTGAATATTTGGAAATGGTTGCTAGGTGCCAACCAACGGTTGATTTGTGTTCGTATGAGAAAGAAGTCAAATGGGTTTATGGAGGATGCAGTTTCTTTGAAATATGTTATGAGTAGTTACATGTGGCCATGTCACGGAGAGAGAACTAAGTAAACTTTCAATACAAAGCCTGTATTGACAATAAGCTAAGAGAGGATGAGTTATGACTTAGTGCACTTGTGTATTCTGATGCATGCAGAGCTGTGAGGATTAGGTAGCATATCCAGGTGGGGGAGGTCCTGCACATCCAGTTCTTTCGCTAGTGTCCCCTGACCCCTAACCTCTGGCATTAGTAGATTAATAGCGTCTGGATGTGTTCCTGTGTGTATTAAGTGTCATTTTAAAGCAAGCCTGAGGTGCATGCTTGAGCATGAAGCAGCCATATCCCTACATCGTTCTTTCAAGCAGCCATCTGATGTTATGTGACAAAGATGATAGAGTACAGAAGACTCTAAGAATTTCTTCTTGAGCTTGAACGTACTGTATGCTGTAGTGTGTATGGGATGCAGTGCAGCTCTAAGATATTAAATATCAAAGATTTGTCAGATGTTATGTAAAATCTTTGATATTTAATATCAATCTCAAATAAGAGTGTTATCGTTCCTTTTCTTATAACAAAACAAAAGCACAACAATCCAAGATTGTGAGTCAATTTTGCTCACACACTGGAGCCATCTGTCCCATTTTGGACTTTTACACTGAAGGACAGAGAATGCCGTGTCCTTGGCGGGCAGAACTCCCCCAGGTTAATCTGTCCAATAGCAACTCTCCTGGCTGTCCCACCCAGGCTGGGACAGCCACTCGCAGGCTCAGATGACTTTGTTTTGTCCCTGTCGGAGGAAGCCCAACTGATTGGGACTGTGTATCTGTGTTTATGTGTGTGTGTCTGTGTGTCTGTGTGTGTGTGTGTGCATCTTGAAAATAGAGCCACATAGACATTGATTTCTGTTTGGTGGAACAGATCAAATTGTCCCCTCATGCTTGTATCCACTTTTCCATGGCGGAGTGTGTATGTGTTTTAAATGTGTCCATATCTGTGTGTGAGGATTGTGTGTGTGTGTGTGCGCACACAACATAGCATCCTGATTCCTGGGCCAAACCGTCATTTTGCGCTTGTCACATTCTGTTAAGTGTAGCTCACACTCCTTCCTTAATTCCCCCCGTTCCCCTGTCGCCTCAGACGTCAATCCAGACGCTCATAAACAGCATTTCTCAAAATGGCAACTGATTCATTACACCCCACCACACACAGAGAAAGGAGAATACAACCACCTCCACACACACACACACACACACACACACACA
>NC_045742.1:613534-615390 GCF_008692095.1 Etheostoma spectabile
CACACACACACACACACATACACACACACACACAGCACATTCTGATGCCAAAACTCAAGCTTAAGTTCTCTGAGCAGCGACCCATCTTCTAACGCTTGCTGCTGTCTACCAGCTCCTCAACATATTCTGGTAGACACTCATATTCCAGGTCATTTGCATTTCTATAAACCAATTACAATCATCTTGGGCTATTAAATTACCTGGATTCATGAGAATGTTAATTTGCTCTTACACTGTAAAACCAGATTTAGCTGTAATCAAACTTTTTTGTGGTCACCCCTTATTCTTTCATGTTTTGTTAAAATCCATATTCATTACTAAATCTCATCAGTTGTTTGTAATAATCAGCTTAAGTATGCAGTGTACAGATAATGTTGAGCAGAGATAACTAAGGATGTTATGTTTCCGGATGGGAGGGGCGGGGTCGTTTGAACTGCGCTGAGGCTCATGGGAAGAAAACTGATATGTTCTGAACTGTTGCTGTCCTAGTTAAAGTATGTTTTAATAACGTTCTGTTAATGTTTGGGTGTTCGTTTATGTAATCTGGGTTTTAGTTTTGTATGGTTGATTTAGGTTCATGTTTATCTACATTTATTGTTGCATCATGACCAAGACCCGGGTGGGGACTGATCGGGTCTGGGCAGGGGCAAAAAGGATAGAGGTAAAATCATAGGCTTAAATCTAATATCTCTGGCATAAAGCATTGAGGTAAAATCATAGACTGGAAACTAATAACTCTGACATAAGGTATATAGGCCTAAGTCATGAGAGAGTACAGAAGACTGGTGGCAAGGCACTTTTAATATAAATGATAACAAAACTGTTGGTGCGTTCACATGATACAAGCATTCCGTGAACACTCACCCCCCCCTCCACACAGTTGCTAGTAGCCAAGGAGGACGCGACATGCTTATTTTGGTAACTGTAACTCAGAAGTAATGCAAAAGTAGTGTAAAGCATTACAATTCAGAAACAGTGTTATTGTAATATAACTAATCACTCTTAAATGACAGTAACTAGTAATCTATGATGTGTTACATGTAAGAAACTTGCCCACCACTGGCGTTAACCACACTTTTAAGTCAAGTACATTTTGAATCCATCCATCTATCATCTATACCCACTTATTCTTTGCAACGTCCCAGGTGGCTAGAGTCTATCTCAGCTCAAATTAGGTGACAGGCAAGGTCAGTTTTATATATATCACCTAAAATCACAAAGCACAATTTTTTTGCCTTAGAGGGCTTTTCAATCTGTACAACATATGAGACCCTCTATTCTTAGACGTGGCCCATTCTTTGAACTGGGTCGGGGAATAAGGTTCCACATACTTTTCAAAGGGAATAGTTCATCAGTAGCCATGAAGGATTACTGGTAAAGCAGCCTTGCTGTCAGGAAATATCAGAAGTAAAGATAATACCAATATGTTACTGGAAGTTAAAATGCCAGGCCGGTGGACCACTACTAAAACATAAAGTTTAGTCCCACTTAGCCCCTTAAAATGTCCACATGTAGGCTACTACTGCAGCAAGGGCTCATGGCCGCCACTCTGAGCTGAGAGGCACTCAACAGCCCTGAACGAAGTAAAAATGTGATCACGAGTGACACCCTCCTCAGTCAAAGTTTATCAGGGCTCAGCCACCTCAACTAAAATCCCACTACATCCTAGAAAAGTGTCAACAACCTGCAGGCCTGAAAGCAAGTCGTTTGTTTCGGTTATTATGTTGCACTGAATGTTCTTTTTCTGGGTTTGGTAGTTTTAGCTCTGCAGTCTACGGATCACACAATTTTGGTTGCAGTGTGTGTGTGTGTGTGTGTGTGTGTGTGTGTGTGCGTGTGTGTGCGTGTGTGTGCGT
>NC_045742.1:615400-672723 GCF_008692095.1 Etheostoma spectabile
GTGTGTGTGTGTGTTGGAAAGGAATTTCTCTGAACGAAGCGTGTACTGCATCCCTTCATTCATTCTTATATAAGGGAGTGTCAGGCAGTGGCATCATCTTCTTTAATATGGACTCCAGACTGTACAGAACTCAGCTGCAAGGCTTATGAGTAGAAACAAGGTCACACTACTCCTGTTTTACACGGGCCCCCACTATGTTTTAAAATAGATTAAACCATCTCACTGATCACTTTAAAGGCTTTTTATGGCCTCGCACCCAGCAATATCTTTGCCCCCCTAGTACCATACACGCCAGTACGTACTAGGAGATCCTCAGGCAGAGGTCTTTTATCTGTTCCAGGGGCCCGGCTGAAAACTAACATGGAGAGAGTGTTTGAGTCAGGGCCCCGAGGCGCTGGAGCAGTCTGCCCGAGGACATCAGGTCAGCTGAGTCAGTGGTCTCCTTTAAGTCCCTTCTTAAAACATGCTTTGGTTTGAAACACCTCTGAACTCTTTTATTTCTTTTAAAAGTGTTTTTTTACACTGTACAGGTTTTTATACACCACATGTTTTTGTCTCATGGTATGAAAACAAAAAAAAAATTAACATGACTTCCCCCGGACTATCTATGGCCCCCCAGTGGCTAGAAATGGTGACAGGTGTAAACCGAGCCCTGGGTATCCTTCTCTGCCTTTGAGAAAAGGAAAGCTCAGATGGGCCAGTCTGGAATCTTCCCCTTATGAGGTCATAAGGAGCAAGGTTACCTCCCATCATGATACAGTATTAGGGGACCACATAGGTCTATATAAAAGAGACTTCAGATACAGTATCATGGGACCACTAGGTCTATTAAGAGACTTCAGATACAGTATTAGGGGACCACTAGGTCATATAAAAGAGACTTCGATACAGTATTAGGACCACTAAGGTCTATATAAAAGAGACTTCAGATACAGTATTGGGACCACTAGGTCATAAAGAGACTTCAGATACAGTATTAGGGGACCACTAAGGTCTATATAAAGAACTTCAGATACAGTATTAGGGACCACTAGTCTATAAAAGAGACTTCAGATACAGTATTAGGGACCACTAAGGTCTATATAAAGAGACTCAGATACAGATTAGGGACCACTAAGGTCTATATAAAGAGACTCAGATACAGTATTGGGGACCACATGGTCTATATAAAGAGACTTCAGTACAGTTAGGGGACCACTAAGGTCTATATAAAGACTTCAGATACAGTATTAGGGACCACTAAGGTCTATAAAAGAGACTTCAGATACAGTATTAGGGACCACTAAGGTCTATATAAAGAGACTTCAGATACAGTATTAGGGACCACTAAGGTCTATATAAAGAGACTTCAGATACTATTAGGGACCACTAAGGTCTATATAAAGACTTCAGATACAGTATTAGGGACCACTAAGGTCTATATAAAGAGACTTCAGATACAGTATTAGGGACCACTAAGGTTCATATAAAGAGACTCAGATACAGTATTAGGGACCACTAAGGTCTATATAAAGAGACTTCAGATACAGTATTAGGGGACCACTAAGGGTATATATAGAGACTTCAGATACAGTATTAGGGGACCACTAAGGTCTACATAAAGAATCCTAAAAGCATCATGACATAGGACCTTTAAAACCTGATGACTCTGTGGCTTGTCTGTTTTAATTTGTTGTTTTGTAAAGCACTTTGTAACGTGGATTTTGAAATGGGCTCTATAAATAAAGAGGATTATTAATAGTCTTATAACAGTAATTTATACGTTAAGGCAGGATGCAACTATATGCCAAGCCACTTTCCATTTCTGAATGAAAAAGCGAAGGGAGATCATGAAGACACTGAGAGTTTTGGGGTCAGATGAGCTTCAGTCCACTGCTGGGTAAATGTACGAGAGTGAGACAAGACATTTATAAAGCACTTCCACACCAGCGCCCTGAGCCAGAGGAAAATGAAGAGGGGGGACTGACCATGGGAGATCTGGCTCCACTCATTCTTGAGGGTTTCTGTTTTACCCACAGGGAAGTGGGACAGTGATTACTGTGAAGCACTTTCCTCGCTATACTACTAAGAAGAATGTGTCAGTTCTAAAGTAGTTCAGAGCTCAGCAGTCAATGGAATCTGGTTAGTCCTAAACTGGCTTGCCCCAGCTATTTGTTCTTCCATCATAGAGTTAGTGTGTTGTTCTTTGTTGATACTAGCTAGTTTCAAACAAGTGGAAATCAGGTTACAACATTACAATAAAGATAAGACTCTAGTTATCCAATCAGAAGCAAGCAGCTCTGTAAAGCAGGAGTTATGCTTCTGCGGAGGTAGTAGACTGAAGTTCATACCTGTGCGTTGATGTGTGCGTCAATCTCTGTAGAATAGCACGGCCGCTTAGCTCAACAGCTGCATGCTCCACCATGGCCACCAGCTGGCGCTACCTCTGTCTCCCGTTTGGTGTTGGGCAGGTAGCGGACAGCGGGCCGGTCAACTACAGCTGGAAACACGCTTGATTAGAGCGGTGAGAACAAATGAACACAAGTCAAAAATCTAGGATGATGAAACATGAAAATATGAAAGCAAAATGGAGAGTTGTGCAGGAGGACGATGTTGTGACTGCAGAAGAAACAAAGTAGTTAGCATGTATTTAAGCCATTTATAATAAGTGCTGATAAGTCAAGTGTCCTGATTAATTTACTTCGAGTAACTTTTCATATTAATCTCTGCTACAGATGCCGGAGGGCATAAACTCCTTCCAATGGCCTGTGTTTTATGATAGCGAAAAATGAACCTATGCCAGGACTGAGGATAAACTAAACATATTTTTTGTGGTTTGTTAATATTATGATGACACACCGCTATAAACATCAACAAATGCTTCAAGGATTTAGAGGTAATCATATCATTATTGTTGATAAAGATGCATGACATCTGAAGTTCCCTCAAGCCTCAAGCGGCACACAAAGTACACATAAAGTTCCCACTGATCTTTAATCAATTCATCCTGCAATAAGCTACAGAAATGGGGGGCGGATGGCGCTGCGCTGCAGAAGACTTCAGAAGAGGCTTTTAATGTCTGACATATTTACTTTTGAAAATGGACTTCTCTGAATGATTCCTTCATTGGGATTTCCAGCTGTATGCTCTCTGGAAATATGTAGGGGAATACTGAGTGGTTGTAAAACTCAGCTTTTGTTTGAAAAAAAATCGAATATCGTGTTTGGGGTCATTTCCATGTTTTATAACCTTTTCTTGTTTAAAGTGCAAGCTCAGTTTTATGGCAAAGGGAGGAGATACCACACAACTGATTTACATATTGGGTTTTTATAAGGTCACATGAAAATTAAAAATAGTCGCTCCATGGTAGAGCATGGTGAGCAGACCAGGGAAGCGTTAATATTAACAGGTACCATAGACCAGGATAATTATGCAAAATGTGATACATGAACAATACAATAGCAGTAGAAACCTGTTTTCTGGTGCATCTAGAAACGCTAATGAGGACTGTTCTATGTCTCAGACACGTCCGTATGTTCACCATCAGATTGATTTTCTTTTTTTCCATCATGGGAAACAGAAATTCCTAATTCCACTAACAGATTGCTGTAAAGGTTGCTGCAGCATTCCCAACAACATTTAATCCATGTATCCTGCATAAATAATACACTAACCTTGAACGTTGCTCAAGCCAAACTCTCCATCTCCATTAAATCTGTGAATTTTAATTAACATTGCTGGCTGGTCCAGTATTAGTTACTGTGGCCATATGCTCATCTCCCTCAGCTTCACAACAGCTGAATCAGTGGTCGTCTCTTTTAACCAGAAAACACAATATGACAGCATTTGGCGAGGCCTGTTTTCTCATCTTAATGCCACTGTTGGTGCCAACGTGTCCTGTGCTGTGTGACGAGTTGGAGCGAAGCGGCAGCAGGTGGCAGTGTTGCTCTTCTGCAGTTCTCCTGCAGGTTCCTTGGCCCCTGCCAAGGCCCAACATTGATTAATTAGTTTATAGAATGTTGTGTAGACTTTGGTGTATTGGCTCTCGTCCGCTTTGGCTCTCCACCTCCGCTCGCAGACTGATTAACAGATAAATGGATCACCATAGAGTATTCAAATGAGTGGTGGAATCAATATCTATTATCCAGTATTGGCCTCAGAAAAGAGACAAGAATCTCTTTTTCTCCTTATTTCAACCCCCTATTCCTAAACCCGGAGCAGTTATACTTTAACACATCATTTCATAAAAACATTTTTTTTCACTCTAATATTTTGAATAGTCCAATGTGTCATTATTCATGAAAACTGTTTGGACAAATCAAGGCTTATAAATATTGAAAGAACAAACACAGAAAAAGTCTATCTTTAAAAGTAGTTATATGTGAGGTGATGGAAAACCTTTCAAGCTTTACTAAATTGCCAATGGTTGTTAAGCATATTGTTAATTTCAATGAAAATTAATTTCCTTTCATTTCAATTTTGTAAGGTCACATAACTTTGAATAGCTTTGCGAGAGTCCACCATTATCATTAAATGTGTGCTGATTGGGCCTGGCCTCGACTGAACAGTTTATATGCTTGAAATAGAACAGGGAATGGTGGGTGCAAACCTTCTGGGGAAATGATAAGAAGAATCCCCTCTTTTTAATGAATCAATTGTGTTTCCTGCAAAAGAAATTAATTACATGCCTAAATATCAGTTATTGAAATGAGACAAAGAAGTTAAACACTCAGCAATCAGTCCAGCTAGAAAGGCACTTCATTTGCCATAGAAATGAAATGCTGAATGAAACATCATTAATTAGCAAGGACAAAAAGGAGATGTTTGAAGGACACAGCGAAGGGTAAAGTGCTCTTGAGTTGAGGAACTTTTGGATCAAAAGAAACATCCATTAACAATCTCCATCAACAATGGTAATATATAAGACAACTGAAGTTTATAAGGTAGTAGATCAAAGTTGTTTAAAAGTTCATCGGGTAGTTCATTATCACAATCGATGTGTCGCCCACTCACAAACTGAATATTGACCAGCACCAGCTAGTCCAAGTATTCCTATAGGCATGAAACTTTAACCTTCCATTTGCATGAGCTGGCATAGACGCTCCATGTTCATGCTCCATCTTGAACTGCGTCAGCCGGTGAGGGACGTACAGGACGTACTGCTCCGCCTTTCACCTTCTCGCTGTCACATGATCAACTCACAGGTGCTGCTAACGCTGCTAACGGGCAGTGTTTTTTTCCTGGCCTCGGCAAGTAAAGGAAAAAGGATCACCTGTATTTAATATCCAAATGTCAGGAACAGGAGTTTTCTTCTTCACCCAGAAAAAGATCAAGGAGATTGAAAAAAATAGCAAAAGACTGGCTTTTTGAAACATGAAGGACACCGCAGCTGTAATATGTACTTTGAACTGCGTAGTGCAAGAAAGTTGATGGCAATAAATGATCTCAACGCTAGATGGGAGAAATTCCTTCACATTGGACCTTTAAATGATGTTGACTGTAGAGGCGTGCATCATCTCTACATCGCTCCATCAGATGTTGCCCTCCTGTATACGGTTTCTGTTAAAAAATGAGTTTCTTCTGTGTGAATGGGATGGGATGAAGATGTTAGGATTCTGTGAGAAACATGGACTGCTGAGTTCTTCCCTTCTTCTCTAAGGAGGAAAAACATATATATTATGACAGATACTAGAACTATGTTTTCCCTTCTTCCCCTGACAACGTGTTCTGCATTTTATTTATAAAACTCTGCTCCAGTGTTACAGCAGGACTGGAGACTCTACACGTCCAGTTCTTCAGCTGGATCGTTGAATAATTGCTGAAGCACCATTTGTAGTAGTGGCGCAGAGTGCTCTCTGGAACCTAGAGTCTAACTCTTAGACAAGCTTTTTTAAGAGACCCACGCCATAAAGGTCATCACGAATTCAACACTGCACCCTGACTAAGCAACAAAAAAAGTCCCAGAGTAAGAAAAGACATCTTCTGTTTAACATATTTAATACCAACCGCGTGTGTGGATCTAATCATACCCATTCTCTTTGAAACCCTAGAAAATGGTAATTAAATTTTCATGGTGTGAATTAGAATCCTAATTTGGAAATGTGAGATCAAAAGAAACAATTTCAATAGCTGGCTAGTGGAAGTAATCCTTCGTGGCCGAGGACAAGAGGCTGTGGTGTTCCAGATATCCCCGGTGGCAGCTTCACAGCAGAAAGCAACGAGGGATTCACCAGTTTTTGTTGAAACACATTAATAAACCATGTACTTATTTAACCATAACAACATTCATAGGAGGAATGAGTCATGCTTATTTATTTCACATTATTTATTTTCATAAAATGGCCTGCTTTTTAAAATGACTCACTTCTGCATTCCTAGGCTGGTCGAAGCACATACCCATAGGATGTAGTACTACCAGCTAAATGAGCAGTGCACTCGTTCAGTACTTTGCATCAGGAGCCGTTGCGTTGGGTTGGGATCAGTTCTGCCTGCTGGATGGAAAGGTCGGCGAGGTTGGGAATCACAGAGGAATCCTAATCAGGTCTTGTTGCATCTCTAATTAATTACAGCCCAGAGGGTAAGAGATCATACAGAGACCTACAAGCTACACCCCCCCACACACCCACACACACACCCACACAGGGGAAATTGTATCCTTGGATTGTCTAATTGCCGTGCACAGCATCAGTCTGCATCAGTCTGTCATGTTGAAAAACCTAACTTAACCTTATATTCTACCACTTCCCCCCAGCTTGCTGCCTCACTCAGACATTTCTTACAGGCTATTTCCAGATAATGACTTGTGACAATCTCCAGAGCACTTGCCTGGACTTGTTCTGTGTGTGGGCAGCAGCGAGACCGAAAAAGTGTGCACATGAGAAATTGCGAGAGTCACTGTTGCTGCATGACAGGGATCTATTCAGAAATCAATGTCACCATGTTTCTGTCTGATTTTCATTGGGTAAGACATTGAGTCCAGAACAAAACTAACACTAATACTTGACATTTTAGAAAATATTTTTCTAAATGTACTTTAACTCTGTCATAGCTGGAAATATTTCAACATGATGTCACATCTAACAATTTAATAATTACTATAAATACACCATCAAACAGCAAATGGATCCAGCGATGGACACCAACAGCACCTCTTTAAAGCAGGATAGTTTTCAAAGAAACTTTGGGAAATGTGTCTGAGAGTTAAAGAGGACATCAGTTCCGCGCCATGTTGCCCACCTGGCGACGTTCTCACTAGATTTAGCAACTTTTAAGACCCTCTTAGCGACTTTCTAAAAAGCAGCTAGAGACAAAATTAGTGAATTCAGTGGGAGGGGAAATATATGATGAAATTTGAAATATATATTACATTTAAATATATATAGTATACATACTATACGTACTGTATATAGTTAACATGACTCCTTAAAAACCACCTCAACTGGCTCCTTTCGACGCGAAGGAGCAGTGGCTCTACTCCGAGCTCCTCTCGGATGACTGAGCTTCTCACCCTATCTCTAAGGGAGACGCCAGCCACCCTCCTGAGGAAACCCATTTCGGCCGCTTGTACCCAGTTGAGGTGGTTCGGGCATCTGGTAAGGATGCCTCCTGGGCGCCTCCCTAGGGAGGTGTTCCAGGCACGTCCAGCTGGGAGGAGGCCTCGGAGAAGACCCAGGACTAGGTGGAGAGATTATATCTCCAACCTGGCCTGGGAACGCCTCGGGATCCCCCAGTCGGAGCTGGTTGATGTGGCTCGGGAAAGGGAAGTTTGGGGTCCCCTACTGGAGCTGCTGCCCCCGCGACCCGATACCGGATAAGCGGATGAAGATGGATGGATGGATGGACTCCTTAAAAATACCATCTACTGGGCCATATTCTGTATGTCACAGCCCTGCACGAAAGACTAAACTCTACAATATAAAACAATGGCACATGACAGCCTGCCACATTTTTAACAAAGAGTTTCCAGAAAGCGTATTGTTTGTTTTAACACTGCACAAGTGTTTGTGGCAGCAGCGTTAGAGAGGCCAGTGTGTGGGAGCGCTGATTAGCAGTGGAGAGGCCAGCCAGAGGCTTCTAGGGCAGCTCTGTCTGCAAACACTGAGAAGAGCAAGGGCAAGCCAAAGCAGGAGATCGGGGGGGGGGGGGGGGGGGGGGGGGGGGGTTGTGTGTGTGAATGAGTGCGTGTGCATGCATAATGTATTATTTTTATAAATTAGACAGCGATGAGTAAAACTTTGCTGACTCAATTTCTGGAAGTCACGTACAGATCATCATTTGCTGGAAAACCGTGAACTTTGACTAGCCATGAGATAAAAAAAAAGACAGATCAAAAAGAAATTACAGTGACAAACCGTTGACTATTCACTATGAATATGTTAACCTTGAGTTTAACATTTTTGCTAATGTGCTTAGTAGGTGAAAAACACTGACTTAACTTCAATAATGCAGAGTTCTCAAACTCATACTGATGCAGAGTACATATTTTCCTTATCGATTAGGGAGCAAATCCTCCACTGAAGACAAACAGGACTTTAGTATTCATGGGGGCATGTGTGCCTCTCACTATGTTAATAATGCTGTCTTCAGACAAGCTCAGGCCATAATGAGGATTTGAGAATTCAAATCACAGTCTGCAACATATGTCAATGCAAAGGGCATGAAAGGAAAATATATAGAGAGGAAAATGGAGAGGTCTGAGCACTAATGCTATTTACTACTTGTCAACATATCAATTCAATTCCCTCCACGTTTCAAAAACGCACTTGTAATCTTTATTCTTTAAATGTCTATTCCAGTTTCTCTGTACGGCTTTTTAACTGTGTTTTCTTACAATGAGACCCAATCTCTGCTTTAGCTATGTTTAATAAATGTTTAATAGGATGGGTACATGAGAGTCAGTCTACTTCAGCCTGCGTGCTCTCTGTGTATTGCACAGTGAGTGTTTATGGAAATGAGAGCTGGCTCTCCCTCTGGTCTGGTCTCAATGGATGCTATTTATTCACATGAAAAAGAGAGAATTTAAAAAGAAATTGTTTTAACACTGAGTCAGACGCTCGTGTGAATTGTGATTATGATGCTAGTATGTCATTGTGGGAGGGTGGGCACCTGGGCAGCTGAAGTGCATTTGCTCACACTCCATATCATCATCATGCAAAAGACTACAAGCTCCAGTGGTTATTTGCTACAATATGCCTAGGTCTCTGTTTAAGCTTCCCAATCTAGTCCTCTCTTTTACACTTCCACTTGTAAATAGTTACTTTGAAGAATGGACTTCGGGTCATTATAGCCAAAGCACTTGATTAATTAAGTAGTTAAAAGAGAAAGCGCAGAGCAATGGTTTGCTGCCTTTTGGTCAACACTTGTTTGCTGCTGTTTATTAAAAAGGATCCTTTGGGTGAGGAGACCTTCTAAATGGGGTTAGAGCTTGTTGAAAGCAGCATTTCGTGGTGAATAATTGGATTGCGGCTTTGAGCGCACGTGTGTGTTTAAATGTTGGGATCAAACAGTGCCTGGGGTGTGTTTACCTGAGAAAGCTCTACACCCCTCCTATCCTTCTTTTCTCCCTCCCACCGTCCATTGCTCCTCGCCTCCTCTCTAATCAGTCTGATAAAGGATATCCTCTGCAGTCCCCCAGCCGTAGCTCTGCAGCAACAGATTAGGCAGTCTGCACGTACGCACACACATCGTCTGCTGCGGGCAGACGGTGGGCCGCGAGACATGGCCAGACACAGCCAGATAGAATTACAGATGGACGGTGGTACAAGCGGAGGACTGCAGATGTAAAGTGCACCGACACAGGCACACAGATTGGTGTTCCCCCCCCTCCAAATCGCACATGAAATAAAAAAAAACACACACATGTACAGTGTACACTGTAGAGTTAACAAACTCCCAGACTTGAAGTAGCCCACTCTGCCAACAACCAGGAGTGATTGGCTCTGACAAACTGATGTGTTCTCATGAATTGGTGTGTGCGTTCTTTGGATAACAACACTTGGAGTAATGAGCGGGCTGCCCCTAAAGTAACCTCTGCATGCTGAGTTACAGAGATGGATGTTGCTTCGGACGGCTGCGGTGAAAGCACACGCTCCCACATCTGGGTGTGTGTGTGTAGGCCTATGTGTGTATTTGTAAGTTGGCAGAAAAAGAGCTAGGAGGATGAAAGGAGTTTATATTTGAATGCATGACCAGAATGCTCAGGATCATTACAAATGTGCCCAGAATTTGATGTGATCA
This sequence comes from Etheostoma spectabile, assembly GCF_008692095.1. Lineage (NCBI taxonomy): Eukaryota > Metazoa > Chordata > Actinopteri > Perciformes > Percidae > Etheostoma > Etheostoma spectabile. Next base: position 625,616 of record NC_045742.1, read on the forward strand.
CTCCAGCACCAGGCTTTTTGTGTGCCTATAAACACAGAGCAGAGCAGGAGAGCTCGTTCAATGGCTCTTACTATTCCAGAGATGTTGCATGGCGACTGTTTGCTCATCTACAACTGGTGCGCTAGATGCCAAGTCAGTAACATTAGTAGATGGTGTTGCTGATTTCAGAAATGTTTCACTCTGACCATGAAATGACACCACTCAAGCTGTTTGCGGTACTAGAGCTCCTGATTTTCTAACCTCCTGGTGGCACTCGGAGGTCTCCAAACCCATTGTTCCCAAAATACACATGCCAACACTGCTGTCTCTGTGACAAACCTATCACGCTTTACTTGCAATGGCTTTTTTATAACTTCTCGGAACGGGGCAAGGCAGAATACTTTACAGCAGTGTCTGCACAGGCTGTACTGTACGTTCATTAAAGGCACCAGCTTGCCGGGTTATGCTATTCTTTATCAAAACAATGAATGCAGGCATGTTCTTTGTGAGGTATTTATATTGGACAATGCTTGCTCACTCAAAATACATTCTCTCCGTGTTGGCTCCCGAGTGAGACAAAGCTCTGTGAATCCGCTTGTGCATCATTTGGCCCTCATTTAGCCCTCCCTGTTGCTGAATGGAAGTTGTTACAAGCCCAGATTTTCACAAGCAATCTTAAATCACACCCTTTTATGACCAAACTTCCTACCCTGACAAACGAGTCCAAGCAAGATGACATGCTTTATAATTACAGAAATGCTGCGCCCGATTCACCTCTCAGCGTGACCGTAGACGGCTTTAGATTTACAGCTGATGGAGTTATTAGAACACAAGTCAGTGGTGCCTTTAATGCATATGGCTGTTTGTGTGGTGTGAGGCTGCAGGAAGGACTGATTCACAGTGTTGGCAGTGACTTCCTCCTTGACCGCTGGTTTATTTAAGCAATAAATACGCACCACAACCGTTAAAAGTCAGAGGTTGTCATATTTAGAAAGTTACCTTGAGATAACGAGAAGGCAGGTTATTTGAGCTTAGCAAATACATCCGAGGACAAAGAGTGAAACCAAGCTGAGAAGGAAAGTTTCTGTTATGTATACTGGCAATATTGGAAATGTACAATTACAGAATTATGTTGAGAAAGGTTAAACCTTGGCAGGATCAGGAGGTCGCTTTTCTTTTGTTAGTGCGCCTGCATTTACACCTGCATGCGAATTCTCTTTAATAAGGTCCTGAACTTCATCAAGACACACAGCATGGTGCCATTATCTGCTCCCAGAGAGCCACGCAGGGCCCCAGTGGCTGATGGGATTAAGGAACAAAGAGAATTGTTGGATTAGTTAGGATACTGCAGAGGTACTGGAGTCTGGAAGGCAAACATTTTGTTTACCGTTTGTCTTCATTTTTTTTTTATTCCATTTCCTCTATGTTGTGTTGTGACTTCGCGTCGGGGAGCGGGCGGAGAGTGATATCTTGTTTGGCTCCTGACAGCACCACTTGGAGAGGAAAATGAAACGAGATGGTGATAACACAGAGACTCACACATTCACACTCACCTCCTGCTGGCCTGTCCACCCCACGCTGTTCATAGGGCAATTCAGGCCTGGCAATTTAGGGCCCAGTTAAAATGGAAGGAAAAGCCTAAAATAGTGAGGCATGGTGAAAGAGAGGAACAGAGAGGGGGGGAAAGAGACCTGGGGAGTGATTGGTAGAATGGTGAGGGACAGATGTAATTTTCAGACAACGGCAGGGAAGTGATGTTATTTTCTGGATGCAATTTGTGTGTGTGAGTGTTAGTGTGCAGGTCTGTGGGGTGTGTAATGGGGGGCAATGCAGATGCTAAAGTAGCACTCGGATGGAGGACTCATCAACTGAGAAACAGAACCTCTCCTTTTGGCACAAACACTGATGTAAGTTTTTGTGATATAATGGCCACCTTCAAAATAAAAGAGGAGTTTTCCTCTTGTGTGTTAGGCTTAACTAGTTTTATTCACAAACACATTTGTCTTCAGACTCTATTAGATTAGCTTTCACTGAAAGACTGATGATTGTCAAGTAACTAATATTTTCTTTTTTCTTCTTCTTGTTTTCATCTTAACAACCCCGGTGATAAAACAACATGCACTGCAACTGTAATCTCCCGCAAATGAGCTTTACATTTTGGGAAGGACACAATTGATATCGCTATCAATGTGAATTGTGACTTTTATTCAGCTTTCTCTGTTGGACTTACCAAACTAATGTTGTGCAGGGACAACATAGTTTGATGCATTACGCTCCTGGCTGTCTTGGTAGACAATTAGTCTGACAGATGAATTAAAGAATACGAGGCCATTTTCCACAGGAGTGAATCCCTCCTGCCTAAGCACATATCCTTTTATGGGAGCGCCTATTTTCATATCAGAGGAAGGAGAAACATTAACATTTTAGCGTTTGGTAATTGAATGGTTTAATGGCAGCAATCTCAAAGTTAACCAAGGACATCTTTGTTTTGAATTTGAACTTTGAATGCAAACTTTAAATACAGTGACACTGGACAAAAAGTCATTTTGAAGAAAAAGGCCGGCTAAATTAGTCACCAATGATTAATTGTAATCTACTAACAAGTATTGCCTGTGAAGCACATGTTGATGTGGCTAATGTGTTGAATTTGAGTGTGAAATTCACTCTCTGTTTTAGTCTCCATGAGGGAAACATAGTGTTTATCCCCTAAAGGCTTCATAAAGCTGAGGGGAACCATTGACATCACTAAATTATCAAATGTTAAAACCTTGATCCCATCTGCAGACTCCTTGTCCACCCAGTTCCCTCTCCTTCAGTTGTAAATCAGGATTTAAAGTGTCTCGTTTAATTCCTCCCTCTATAAATGTGGCCGATGTATTGATCTAAATAAAGCTGGTGATGTCATGTGGTCACCATGGCAGGGCCGTGTCCCGTTGTTAAACTGTCCTCTCACCTCATCCTTCTCTCATTATGCAGCCGGTTCGAGGGTGTCAGAAGGATAAGACTCTGCTACACCTCCTGCTGGTCCGTGCATTAAATGGGCTTGATAAGCTTTATTGGGTGGTGTCATTATGTAACTGAGTGGTTGATTTAATAAATCCTTTAGCCAGGGGTTACAGTGAAAGATGGTTGCATTACAAACCCCTTCATAATCTGCTCAGATAATTAGGTACTTTAAAAATAGGACCCTATCACCAATCTGGGATATATAACCAATAGTTTTAAAGGTGTAAACACGCAGGTCATGACCTCATGAAATCCCAAAATCTACGCAGCTGAGCAGATTTTATTTGAGCATTCACCTGAAGAGACGACAGCGTTTATTGGCTCCTCTCGTGCCCTCCTCGTCCTTGTGAATCTCAGCGGGACTGTTAGTGTCTTGATGGAAGGTTACCTCCTGGTATAAAACACTCAGCCTCTGCAACAACAACTTTATAGAACACCTGTGGGAGCGGGCTTTTATGAGCTCATCGGCTGCATGGTTTTACATTTCCAGTTGGCAAAGTGACATATGCTGCAGGAAACAAACAATGGGTCCTCGAGACACCTGAACCTCACGCACTGCATGACAATGGCCAAAGTCATATGGTTCATACCAAATGCTTTGACCTTTGATGACTTACACAGAAGCATTTAGGTAAATCTCAATTGAAGAGAAATTAGGATCACACGTTCCAGTGTGGTGCCATCCCAACTTGTGAAGTTCCTGTCTTCCTGAAGGTGTATTTACATTCATGCTGGAGGGGTTAAGTTTAGCTGAACCTTCAATGAAAACTAAGATATTGTTGGTGCCGTAAACACAGATGCTTAACCCAAATACCTCAGCACAGACAAAATGTGTTAAAGTGCTCATATTCTGCTCATTTTTAGGTTCATAATTATATTTAGAGATTATATCAGAATAGATTTACATGGTTTTCTTTTCAAAAACACCATATTTTTGTTGTACTGCACATTACTGCAGCTCCTCTTTTCCCCCTGTGTGTTGAGCTCTCTGTTTTAGCTCCAGAGTGAGACATCTCACTTCTGTTCCATCTTTGTTGGGAGTCACACATGTTCAGTACCTAGGTAAGGACTACTAGCCAGTCAGAAGCAGAGTATGAGGGTCCTGACAGTACCTAGGTAAGGACTACTAGCCAGTCAGAAGCAGAGTATGAGGGTCCTGACAGTACCTAGGTAAGGACTACTAGCCAGTCAGAAGCAGAGTATGAGGGTCCTGACAGTACCTAGGTAAGGACTACTAGCCAGTCAGAAGCAGAGTATGAGGGCCCTGACAGTACCTAGGTAAGAAGTACTTTTACTTTGTAAACCTATAACATGTACAAAAAGATATATAACACAATAAAGAAAAGGGAAAGAGCCAAAAACAATACTATGAGCGCTCTAAGACACTATAATTCCATGATGGATTAAAAACAATTCTGGACGGCCTACAGTTGTCAGAGCACCTCGTTGAAATGGCGCATTTCTCTGCTTCTAAATGAAAAAAGTAAGTCTCCACACTGTATTGATCTGGAGATATTAAATACGACATATAAGGTATGTATTCTCATGTTGTGGGTGACAGCATCGACTTAAGAGTGTTAACTTCGTCCATGAGCTTGGCCGGGTGAAGCGTCATACAGACGTTACTTCTCCTGTCATCTATGGAGAGTTTATTACTACTCTGCATAGGTGTTGATTTCGCTGGGGACGCTGGGGACGCTGGGGACACTGGGGACGCTGGGGACGCTGGGGACACTGGGGACGCTGGGGACGCTGGGGACGCTGGGGACTCATACCCATCAGATTTTGTCATCAGTCATTTTTTACCCACCACTTTTTTTCTTCAAACTTCAAACTCAATTTAGTTTAAAAAAAAAAGAAAGTTTATAAGTTACACATATAATTGTAATATAACACTTAATGTGAAATGGCTTATCGTGGTTTAATATACCTAAACAATGATCAATGATCAGGCTGCTGACCTGAATCAGACCTGGGTACCACTGTCTCTACTTACAGTACATAGGCATGAGTTTTTAAGATGGAAATTCCACCACAATCCCACTAAGACATTGCAATTTTACAAAGAAATATACATTAAATTTGTTATCTTGAACCATGGGGCCATTCTCATGAAGAGTATTTGTTGATTCTGCATCAACGACAAATGCGTCATTACATTTCGCCGTGATCAAAGTCAGCAGTTGTTCAAAGTGTTAACACTCAATTAGCTCTCCTTTTTTAAAATAACTACCCCCCATTTGCATGCATTTTGCATAACCCAGCTGGCAGAAGCTGACTGAGAAGAGCAGTAGTTATATATCTCCTTGTTGCAGAGCACCTCCATTCTTATGGGGGCAGTTGAAATTCTGCAGAAGCCAAGTTTTCATTTTCATGGCTGCATTTACATGCTGTCCTACCGTCGGTCCCCCTGAGTTATATCAGGGGCTTTATCACCTGAAATAAAGCAGAGATAAATGTTGCTGAGAAAGGGTAAAACTCAGGCACTCTGCAGTATGAATGTTGTATTTTGTGTGTATGCAGTGTGTGTGTGTGTGTGTGTGTTATTTAATGCTCTAAATCTTGAGCCTGTATGTGTGTGTAAACTATGAGCATTCTGCAGACTCGGCTTCTCACGCCGTTTTTGCGGTTCTGCTGAGGATGCGCTTTCAGCTCAGGGCTGCAGGAGGTCACTGTCTGACAGAGTGTGCGCACACACGCACACACACACACACTCACACACACACACACATACTATACATGTATACCCACGTCTGTTCCTTCCCTGACATTTGACACACATATGGAGCCGGCTGCCAGTAAAAGAAGTCCATTCCCCCGGTGACATTTACCTGGGGTTACCAGAAATCATTAGTTAAGGTCAGTTGTATAACTCCTGAATGGGGAGGGGGATGACAGACTTGATTCCATCTATACTCTTTCAGTGGGCTGTTTAGCTGGATACTGTAGAGCGATGTGTGTGGGTACACTGAATAAAAGTGTCCTCTGGAATAGATCTTGATTTTGATGTGTAGAAGATACAGTATCTTTAGAAATACACATATTATCCTCTTCCAGAGCTGTGATTATAACAATCTGAAATTCTAAAACAGTTCTGTATTCTCTCTATGAAGGCCCTGGATCCCAGACTTTATTTCTGTATGTTTTGGTAAACCTTTGGATTCCTCCTGAGAGGCTGACTCCGCTCCCTCTGAAAACCCAACTCTAGAGAATAACGAAGGAAATCAAAACGCTGTGCTCAGAAATATGGGGTAAATACAAACACAATTGTGTATGAGTTGTGTGTGTGTCTATATGTTTGCAGCCGAAATGTAATAAGTACCAGTGGAGAGATTTAGAAGAGGCTAATGCACTAAGGCCTTTCTGAATAATCTTCTTTCTCACTAAATTGCTATTCACCACATAGATAAGAAAGAAATAAAATCACTTAATATGCCCCTTTTTTATCCTACACACTTGATTTCTCGTAATTTTTCTACTTACAGAAAAGCCTAGGATTGAGTGTAGCTATGGTGCATACTAATAAGAAAGTGCGTGCACAAAAGAAAACCCCAAAATTACAGTGCACTGGTGCAAATGGATTCATCAGAAAGCAACCTCATTGGCTCACTTAGAATCAGTTGACCGGAATAGACAGAAATATTCTGATCATGTACCACTGGCGTAAGTTATTTCTGTCTCTCTCCCCCTTCTCAGTGATCCGGGGCTCAACTGACTGGACTGGAGTGTCCGTGCAGACTCATAAGTTGTTAACTGAGGACTGCGGAGGATCACCAGTCCTTCTATGACACAACATGAAACAACACTTGGACATAATGCAATATCACAGCGCTAATTCAATTTAATCATACCTGGGGGGTAATTGATGGGAGTAGGCAGTGAAACAGTTTCACAAGTAAAATCCAATAAAGAAAATAGAAATGTAGCAATGATAAACTATGATTCTAACAGCTTTGCTTAAAATTAATTTTCTTTACTGTGCTTTCGGACCACATCTGTGCACACATGTCTGCATCTACAAGTAGCTACAAATGCATGCAGCTGACAAGAACAGAAAGCTGTTATAGTAAACAGGAATTTTTGCTTGCAATTCTTCTCATCTGATGCAAAAATGCTTTATTCTGACCCAGCACTGGTGAGCACAAAGCGCTGTTCGTTTTGCCAAGCTGTGCAGAGCTGAGAAGTCTGTGAACCCTTTGCCAAGCTGCGGAAGATAGGATTGGACTAGACTGGACTGGGTAATTCCCTCGTTGTGTCCCTGGAAGTCCACATGTATTACTTTGGGAAGGAACAGATACAGGCAGGTAGGACGTTGGCTATGCAAGCTTTAGGCTGTGAACAGAGGCTTCTTCTTCTTCTTTTTCTTCTGTACTCAGCGTTTCCTGAGGCCAGTGGAAACAAACGTTTCAGTCCAACACAAAATAGATTTTCTTGTCTGTCAGCTCAATTCTCTGCTTTTGTCAGGTCTGAAATGACTGTTCAATGGATACACACACAGAAGTGGAATAATATTATCTATCATGGACCATATAGAGTAGAGTAAATGACATTGTAAGTGTACTCTCACATCAAATGACTGTAGAGCACCTGAATGGGCCGGCCCAAAGGTTGCAGTTCTCCTTGCCTTTTGTTTTACTGGCTTTACGTCTCATGGGGTGTTACCAGACTCTCTGTTGTCCATTACTTTGGTGTCATCAAGGTGGGGAGTGGGGATAATTACCGACCTATTGCTTTAACTAGTGTATTATCAAAGTCCTGGAAAGAGTTTTATTAGATAGGTTGTGTGTTTATTTGTATGGTTCAGATAACCAGTTTGGTTTCAAGGCCAGGCATAGTACTGATCTATGTATCTATACACTTAAGGAAATGGTAGAAAACTACAGAAGACAAAAATCATCTGTTTTTGTTGGTTTTGTTGAGGCCTCCAAGGCTTTTGACCGTGTTAACCACTACAATATAATCCGGATCCTGGCCTTGGTATCAACTCAGAGCATAGAGATCAAATGGGGGGGTGTATTCTCTACTGGTAATGGCGTACGTCGGGGGGGGTACTACTAGCCCTCTTTAATATTTCCATGGATGACCTGTCTGACCAACTAAGACAGTGTAAGACAGGATGTATGATGGGTAACATGCTAGTAAACATCTCATGTATGCTGAAGACATGGCTTTTTCTCTCCTAGCAGTGGAGGGTTTCAGGAGTTGTTGAATATATGTTCTGATTATTGGGTAAATTGGATGTGAAATATAATGCCAAAAAATAGTTTGGTTATGATCTGTAGAGGGAAAGAGGATAAAGACCTTATTTTTCCATCTCGCAGGGCAAGCGCTAACTACTGGTTGTAAAATCAAATATTTGGGTCCCATCTTAACAGATCTAATGTCAGATTATGAGGACATGTATAGGCAGCGTTGCATGTTATATATACACGCTAACATGCTCACCAGGAAGTTCTCCTGCTGTTCTGATGCTGTCAAGATAAACCTCTTTAAAGCATACTGTACTGCTTTTTACACTGCCACCTTGTGGGTCAAGTTCAAAAAGGCTTCAATAAGCTGCGGGTTGCTTCTGATGATTGTTTAGGTATTCTGCTCCGAAAACCAAGGTGGCGTAGTGCAAGTGAATTGTTCTGTCAAGCAAGAGTTATTACATTCTCTGCTTTACTGAGGAATCTGATGTAGAAATGTATTGGTCGCCTGAATTCTTCTTTAACTCTGTCACTTCACATGTGATTAACCCGAGGTCCAGATACCAGTCCCCCTTATGGGATTACTGGTATAGCTGTCTTGTTTAATTGCTGTCTGTCTTGTGTATCTGCATCTTTTTTGTTGTTGTTTTATGGACCATGAGTCTAATATTAAAAGCTATCTACACTCAGAGCTATGTAACGATGTGTTTCAGAAAATGAAACTGCATTCTCAATTTAGAAACAGCAAGGAGTGTGATTCAGGAAGTCCTGCTCTCGGAGTAGAAACATTTGTAAGGGCTCAAGGAGGTGATGGAGAGGATGATGGAGGAATTTCCTACCTGAGACCTTCCTGTGGTGAGTGGAATAAAACACTGGAAACGGTATCGGCTATATTTATATATATATACATGCATGGTAAGACTACTAATTAAGGTCACAAATCCTGAATATTAATGTCAAAATTTAACTACACATTGAGTTGAACATTGATTCCAGCAGTGCTACCTGATATGTTAAGATGTTAGATGGGAGCTACTAATTTACTGATATACATCAACATAAATAATAGAGAGAATACCTTATTAAAATAAATAGAGAAATATTACTCATAGTGATCAGGGGGTAGGCTATGATGAAATGACTGATAATTTGGCCTTGCTACCTGTCCTCATGTTTCCCTTCCCTGCTGTCTCTGTGCGTGAATGTGGGCGTGTCACTCTGGCTCCCTGACACCTGCAGTGTCTCACACCTGTGGCTCGTTCCAGTAATCAACCCACCCAGAGAACTACATCGCTTCTTCACGCCTCACGGCCAGGTCCTGTGGCTAACGTTTCTGTGTTTCTGCCCTGCTCTAGTCCACCCCCTGTGTTTAAGATGCCGCCTGCTTGCTCAGAGCTGCGTTCTGGAACTCCAGCTCTCCACTGTGTACTGGGAACCTCTCACCAGTCTGCTTGCGTCCCACCGCTCCCACCTTTCTGAAAGAATATACCTGAATTAACTGTCCATCTGACCAGTGTCCGCTTATGGATCCAATCTACAGAATCATAAGTATAACATGATGAACAGTGGAAATTATATTAACACTTAAGATAATAGAACTATTAGGGATGAGCCGAGTACTCGGCTGAAACGAGTATCCGGTACGGATAAAGCTAGGGTGACCAGACGTCCCTGGTTTCCGGGGACAGTCCCCGATTTTGGCTACCTGTCCCCGGCTGGATCTGTCCCCGGAAATGTCCCCGTTTTTTTCAGTGTGACTGAAAGACCCAAAATTGGAATGAAAGAAAGAAAAAACTAACAAAACGATGTATCAATGTCAAAGGAAAATATGTCCTCAGTAGTTTTTGTTGGATCTGATTCTCAATGAGCTGTTGCAGAAACAAGCCTTGAGCAATAAAGCAAAAGCTGTTTGTAGTTCAGTAAACATTACAACATTATGAAATATTGAGACTTTCTATCTTGAAATATTAAGACTTTCTATCTTGAAATATTAGGACTATAAGGACTTTACATTTTGAAATATTAAGACTTTCTATCTTGAAATATTAGGACTATAAGGACTTTACATTTTGAAATATTAAGACTTTCTATCTTGAAATATAGGACTTTCTATCTTGAAAATATGGACTATTAGGAATTTACATTTTGAAATATTAAGACTTTCTATCTTAAAATTAGGACTTTCTATCTTGAAATATTAGGACTATTAGGACTTTCTATTTGAATATTAGACTTTCTATCTTGAAATATTAGGACTTCTATCTGAAATATGGAATATTAGGCTTTCTATTTGAAATATAGGACTTTCTAGCTTGAAGTTAGGACTATTAGGACTTTCTATTTTGAAATATTAAGACTTTCTATCTTGAAATATTAGGACTTTATCTTGAAATATTAGGACTTTTTATCTTGAAGTATAAGGATGGATTTTTTATCTTGAAATATTAGGACTTTCAATCTTGAGGTGGAGTGGAGTGGAGTAGGAAGTAGCAGCAGGGGTGGGTCTAGGATCAGACCTGGGGGGGGGGGGGCTCAGCCCCTAATAAAAACAGCTCTAGGTCTAGTGTCCCCGTTTTAAGTTTTACAAAAATAAAAACATTACTTGTTTTGTAGTTAAATACGCTTCTGAGCTGAAAATGTCCCCGGATTTTGTCTGAGAAATCTGGTCACCTTAGACAAAGCACTTTTATTATACGAGTAATGCGAGTCAATAACTGTACTCGGATTGGATAAAACTCCTCACTGACAGTGTCTGCGTTCTGTGATAGGCTAGTCACAGCGCTAGTCTTAGCGCCCCTCCCTACACACAAAGTTTCTTCTGTGGTCTGCGGGGCTTTCCCGTCAACATTTAGGGTTTCTTCAGCTTCAGGTTTGTTTTATACTTCGGTTTGAACTGTACCTAGTACCCAGGAGACTCTTGGTAACGTGGGGTTTGTTCAACATGGTGTTGGTAGAATGCGACTCGGGTTGCATCTCTGCCTGTCGGAGTTTTTTTTTTTTTTTTTTTTAAACTGCTGGCCTAACCAGTTTTTGAGTGTCTGAAACTTTCTGCTGTGTTTATAAAAAAAATAAAAGGCAGTTGCGGTATAAATAAATAATATACAAATTAAGATACACACACAAACACATTCCAACCCCCCCCCCCCTCTCTCTCTTTGTTTCTCTCTCTCTCTCTCTCTCTCCCTCTCTCTCTCTGTATCTCTTACTTACTCACAGACACACAGACACACACACTCACACAGACCTGGTGTGAAAATGAAAAAGAATAAAAAAAAAAAAAATGTTATCAACACTAATCTAGAAAAATTATCACACTAATCATAGAAAAATTAAAAGTTAAAAAAAGAAAGTTATTTTGAGTATGAAAACTCTTGTTCATTACATTTTACTTAATAATTGCAACTGCATTGTTGTATTTATTGTTGCAAAACTTTTTCTGTGTATAGTTTTTTTTTTACCATCACAACACCACTGATCTGAAGCTCGATGCTGATGCTGTCATGTAAATAGTTTACAAATCATAAATATAACAATTTCTGATCAACCTATGTCAATTGCATGCTTAAAATAATATACTGGTTAAAGCCCCGCCCATTTCAAGACAACTCGACCCACTTCCGGGTTACATCTGACCACTTCCGGGTTAGGCCCCGCCCAGTCCAAATACAGATACGGATACAGATAATTCATGTGGCAAACAGATACAGATACAGATACAGATAATGCTGTACTCGCTCATCGCTAAGAACTATAGCTAAATATAATAATAGTAGTAGTAGCAGCAGCAGCGGGCGTTGGGAAGGAGCACTGCAGCAGCTGCAGCCACAGTCCGGATGCCACCACAATCCAGAGAAATCTGCAAAGCTAGAAAGCACAAGGACTCCAGGGAAGAAGCTAAGTTACATGCATTAATGGGACATGGATGCACACAGATGGAAAGAGAGAGGAGCTTAGTGTGTAAGTCCCCCGGCAGTCTGAACCTAGCAGCATAACTAAGGGCTGGTTCGAGGAAACCCTGAGCCAGCCCTAACTATAAGCAATGGCGCTAGATGAAAGGCTAAGGGATAACCAGAGTTATTACAATTCATCCTGAGGGGGACACCAATGTCTGTACATTTTCATGCTAATCCATATACTTGAGATATTTCAGTAGTGGACCCACCGACTGACATTACCATCCATTTGGAACCAGCCGCTAGTAAAAAAATGCTTCTCATGAATCTTTAAATACATTTAGTTTGTTTTGTCTGTCTTTCTGTCTGTATATATAACCCATAAAGTATTTATTCACAGGGCTTTGACTAAAATGATGACCGTCCCGCAGCCCAACTTTGAAAGCAAAGCAACAACGTATGACAGTGTGTGTGTGTGTGTGTGTGTGTGTGAGAGAGAGACCATGCTAAAAGCAAGCAGGGGAAAGACGGGGGGGGGGATTGCTTATGTTTTGCGGGTCAGGGCTCCTGTAATGTGTGCAGAAGAAGACGCTGGTTTAATTAAAGCTCACCAACCCTTCAAGCACAACACAAGGATCCACTTGGAGTTTTCCTCTGCTGTGTAAACACATGCAGAACACGCAATAACATGAAACAATTGAGAGGTTATTGTGGGGCACTGGTGAATTCAGCCTTTTGTTGTTTTCAATGGTTTGCGTCAACTCGTCTGTAAAGATAACCCTGCAAGTGGTTTGTCCAGGGGAGTTCTGTCGGCTGTTTCTCATTTTCACAGGAAGGAGTAAGATGTTGCAAACTGTGTTTCAAGATATCTAAGGAATTTCAGTGCTTGGTGTTGTCACGCAGCTACAATGTGACCCTGGAAAATGAATTGGCTGCATTGGTTACGCAGAGACAGGTGAAGGGAATGAGTGTAGTGAACAGTAGGGGACAGTAATTGAACCCTAGAGTTATTGATTTCGTCAGAGTATCACTACGGGAGACCTAGGGCCAGGACACGTTGTCTGTAAAACTCTTAACATTTATGGTGCTAATAAAAGGCTTGCTCTAATCAGGTTTGGTTTCTCTCACTATCTCTCTGTGCTTTTCTTCCCTCTCTCCTCTTTGTTTCCTCTCAGCTTTTTTCACATGACTTCTATCTAATGTACCGTAAGTACCTTTCTGCTTCCTCGTCCTCATCCACCTCCCACCTCCCATTTTCTCTTTGCCCTTTATCTTCCTGCCTTCAGCTGAAGCCAGCACCCCACTGAACCTTTCTGCTCTCCCACCCTGTGTGTCTAAGTCCCTCAAGAGCACTGAGAGCATATATATGCTCGCGAGGGTGCACATTTCTTCCAGCTGCAGTAAAGTCATGTTTCTCTCCCCGGGCCGGAAGCCAAAGGCCAACGCTGGTGTTTTACAACGCACTGCCGCGGAGGAGCGGGTGGAAGTGCAGCGACGGCACTTTCCCACCTCAGTCCCTGGCCTCCTCACCTCTCCCGCTGCAGCCCCGCAGCCCCCTGGGGAGCCACAAAGATAAGGATTGAACATCTCCGGATGCCACTTTGCATAAATGTTTAATAGCAGGGAAAACATTAGCATCAGTAATTAAAGCAGTAATTTAAGCGTAGACGCCATCAACAGGCGAGCTACTTCCACGCTGGAATAACACCAGTGAAACACAGCAATTAGCTTTGCGTTGATTGGACGGGGGAAGGTTTAGAGCATGTGTGTTTGTGTGTGTATATGTGTGTACATCTGCATGCACATTACAAAGCAGGACGTACCTTTTGTGTTTGCCTACCTTCTTGAAGGAGAGAGTTTTGCAAATAGCTCGGGCTTGCACTGGATTCACAATCTGCTGCTCCCCACATGGCCGTGCTCATGATTGATTGCATGTGAATGTGTGCACATACACCCAGTGTGTGCATGTGTGTCAAATGGCATTTGACATTGGTTTGGACAATATTTAACATTGGCCCGAGGAGGTCAAATATTGTCTAGGACTTCCCTAAGGAAGCTGATGTTGTCCTATGTTATCATCCATGTCCTGTAAGCCTTTCGCTGTCTCTAATTCCCCCTAAAGTCTAGACTCTAACCTTTCTATCTGTCTGGGACCTCTGGGACAGTACCCTGCATTCTTTTTCATTAAAGTGCTATGATAGCAAAATGGCTGTGGGGGGGGATGATATGTTTTGCTTTTTTTCCACCGGCATCAAAAATCGTTAGGAGTGCAATGAGGTCAGCCTGGCTCGTATCTGGCTTTTAATGGCTCCTTAAAGCTAGGCCCCAGAGATGGGTGTAAAATCACACACACACACACACACACACACACACACACACACACACACACACACACACACACACACACACTGCAGGGTGTCTGAAGCCAAGACTTCGCTATCATCTCTCTTTATTTCACTCTTTTTTTCTCATTTTCTTCCGGTTTCTAGCCAAATAGCTGCAGTCCTTGCTATTGCTGGAACATCAGCGCAATTGTGTGATTCTAACTCATCCTTGGCTGGAGTTGAATCTGCACTCATGATTGTTTCTATCTCAATTCCATCCAATCAAATTCTTTCCTCCTGACATTCCAAATCAAGCATTTGTCTAATTCAAAGTGTGTATTTCTGTCAGGCTGCTGTCAGACATATTCATGTATCAACACTCATGACCTTTGACCATTTAAGAAAGAGCACTTTTCACTTGTGGCGGCACCCGCTGCTTCTTCTCAGTATGCTGATAGAGTTCTGTGCAGTTTAATTAAGCATATTGAGTTTTGCATCAGTGCTGGAGTGTTTTATGGCCAGCTGGATACACACACACACACACACACACACACACACACACACACACATAAACATGCACACATCCTCCCAAACGCACATTCCCCCGCTGCCATGCGCGATCCTATCTATCCCAGTTGACAGCTTGTTAATTGCCAGGGGGTTAACTGGAAGTGGTGGTGTAATTGCATCAGAGTTTTAATTTACCCTGGCCTCTTATTTATTTACCTAGCCGTAGATTTTTAACATTAATTGTCCGGGTGCATCAAGACAAAGTAGGAATCGACAGGCTGGATGTCAGCCCAGACTCGGTCCAGACACTCTGTGCATCGTTCAGTTACATTTGACCAGAAGGAATGACCTGCACTGTGATTAAAGCTTATACAGCACTGCATAATTCTGAGGCAGAATATTTAAGCTTTATTTAAAAAAAAATTAGATAATAATTAAGTTACTTTGATGTTTTTTAATGTCATTTTCAGGGTCTTTCCTTCTTTCTGCTACATTGTTTTATAATTTATGGCAGTAATAAATGACTACCCTCTGCTTAGCTGTCTTATTACTAATACTTTTTGCAGCTAGACTATTCTAAAAAAAATACTGAGTTTTGCGTCTCACAAGGCCTTGATACTTGAACGCGTGGCAGTTTTATGACTACATTGACTGTTTTTCTCAGCGTTTTTTTCACATCTGACCCTGAGGAAACAGCAAAGCATGAAGACCTTGATAATCACATGTCTTTGACTGGAAAAACCCTTAAAAGCTCTGCTGCAGACTAGCCTTTAGTTCAAGGCTTTGAGTTAGAAAAGCAGGAGACTTTCAAATACCTACAAACACACTTTAAAATATTTCATCTCTCCTTGATCTATCTGACCACACTGGCTTTGAAAAATGACTAATGATTAATTGGAAATGTTTTAAAATACGTCAGGTGCTCAGACTTCTCTGATAAAGTAGGGTTTCTTTGAATATGTGTGTGTGTGTGTCTGTGTGTCTGTGTGTGTGTGTGAGCTCTATATGTTTGCTCACATTGTACATTCAGAATGACACTGGGTGAAGAACGTCAGGAAACGGGATGAATTCCCAGAAGCATTCCAAATCTAGCTTGATGCCTTTATCTATCCAACCTCCGACACACACACACACACACACACACACACAAACAGTCCTATGAGCCCATCCATCCATCTCCTTGACATGATTGTTCCTCTCTTGTTACTTTATGTTCTAATCCATCAGCTATGAGTAAAACGGCAATTACACCCGGCCATCGATGCAGCCAGCAGACAGAGTCAGAATTATGGCATGGTGCATTACTGCAAATTGCTATTAAAGTTCTCTTTTTCCCTCTAGAGCATGGGGAGCAAGTGGAGAGTAATGGACACTCATAATAAAGCACATCATTAGGATAGATTTAGTCATCTCACGGTTTTAATTGCAGCCTGCAAATGTTCAGTTCCTGCTAGAGTATCCTGCAGAGTTTGAGTTGTGGTTTTCCTCTTCCTGCCCACTTTGCTCCCAAAGTCGGAGTTCTTCATTTGTCTTAACTGACTGTGCTGCTTCTGCCTACTTTTATCACTACTTTCTGTTTTTCCTTATCGCTGTAACTGCATATTTTCTGTTTAAGTCATTTGCAGTCAACCGAAAGCAGCTGGGGTGCATCGTTGCCAATTTACAAGCCGACTGTTCATGATCTCATCTGGACTAATGCACGCTAAAAGGTAAAACTGCAACATGAAATATGGCTTTAGCTCTTGATATATCAGAGTGATACATGAAACCCTGCAAGAACCAACCCAAATTCAATTACTTAATGAGCAACAGAATAGCCTACTAGCGTCAAGCATGGACGAGAAAAGACAGTATACGGTGAGGAAATAGAAAAAAGGAGAGTGATAGAGATAGATAGATGGAGGGAAAGGTGAAGCGATGAGCGGTGTCCTATAAGCCAGTGCTCGAGGAGATGGATGGTGTGTGTGTGGGTGGAGTTGTCCTTGGTGGGTGCTGATTGTGTATGAGGTGGTGCTCAGCAGGACAGATGGTGCTAGTGGGCAGATGAGTGAATAATGATGTTTCACCACAGTGCAGTAATTACCTGCTCCTAGGCCCGCATGCGTGCATTACACACACACACATGCACGCACACACACACACATAGACATGCATGCCCTCATGAATCTTTACATATACACATGAATGATAACATATACAATACTGACAACGCCCTTCTGCTCTCGGGATTGATTGAGAGACATATCGAATCCAACACTTTACGATGTACTCGGTGATGCGTGTGCCACAGATTTAAGCACACAGTTTACACCAAGCTAAATCTATGCACCTGGATGTGAAAATACGGCACTGGAGTAAGAGTGTATGGTGATTTTATAACTACAGCTTTACAAATGTTGGGGTACTCAATGAATCCTACAGTTGGACTTTGGTGTCTGATAAAAACCTTTAATGCAAAACCCACTCTTTACACCCTAGCAGACCAGATGACATTATTTAAATAGGCAGAAAACAGCATAATATGCCGACATGAATCAGAGGTCGGTTCTGCAGTGACTTGACTTTTAGTGTGATTCATGCAATTTCCAATTAATTCTGAATGTAATTCTTCTGTGCGGTTTGCTGGTGGGAAGCCAGTGAGGGATCATGCCCTTTTCTTTGTTGCACCTAGTGACTCCTTCAGATCAATCTGGGCAGACCAAGCTCTAAAATACATACAAAATAACATTGGAAACATGTTTAATACATGTCAAAACAACATTTTACCAAACAAAGTTCTTGGTGTAGGGGAATGGGTACACAGGCTTTTTTTTTTTAAATGTGCTGTGATCAATAATTTTATATGATCAAATAACTGAGTAATGTGAAAGGAGTCGCCTCATAGTAACACATCCACAGATGATTATCAGCCGACTCAGCATATGGACCATTACAAGTTCTAACAACTTAGTTTTTTTGGTTTTATGGGCCGCGACTTTACTGTTTTGATTCACTCGCACCACTCTCATCAGCATCATTTCCAGCAGCAGCAGGTAGCTGTTTTCACTGAAAAAGCGCTAATAAATCTAATAAACCTTCTGAGCTCCAAAGAGCTGACAGACAACGCTAGAGACACAGTGGAGCATTTAGATGACGGTTTCTGCTTTATTTAGCCATATCCACTTAAATAGGGATTCTTTGTGAGAATTGTGTTAATAGAAAATCCCCACCCAAAATGAATCCCGGTGTGTAAATGAGCAGCTCAGAACGCAGCATCACTGGTCAGGCCGAGGTGGTCAGTGCATGTGTAAACCAGTCTTCATGGTGTGAATGTTAGATTATGGAGAAGTTACACTGTTGGAGGAAGAAAGATGGACTTGTGGTCCTCTCTCCCTGCTGCCTTGTCATGAGTACACATCAGTACAGATGTTGTCTCATCAGTAAAAAAACCTTACTTTATATATTCATTTACTGGGCACAGCTAAATATAGCTGTTTCCTTATTAAATAGAGTCTAAAAGCAAAGACACACACACAGGACAGGAGGGATGTTTCCTTACATATTTAATACTCGTTTTCAACCATCTAAATGTCACATGACATTATAAAAGGCACCAACATGATGCAGACCACCGCTGGTCATACACTACCAACCATTATGACACGATGGCAAACTGCAACATGTCAGGCACCTTTTGAGCTGCAGATGCATTCTGTCCTTGAGGTTTAGAAATCTTGTAACATGTTGAAATATAGCTGATGTCATTTCACCTGTTGTGTACTCTGCACTAATGGCTTCTTGCAGCTTCTTTATGTTGGATTTTGTTTGTATGCTCACTAGGAAAATCTCAACTTCCTGTCAGCTCATTTGCATAGTTAGAGTTATGGGCGGAGCTTGACACACTGGGGATTGGTTGTGTAAACCACCGTTTATAAAATATTTCATAGCTGTACTATACATTGAAAAAAGCACTGGCACATAATGAAAAAGCGTCCTTTAGTGTGAATTTAGTTTGAGTTTAATTTTCACTTTGCATGTTTTTATGATCTATACTTTGAGCATACACATTACTGAACACCAGCTGACTGACTTTTATGGTTGATAAAATATTTAAGGTAGTTGCTGCTGAACTGACTATTCCCTGGTGGAATGTTTAATAAATATCTTGGTTTAGCTGGATTTAAGTGTCACTCCATAGTCCAACCCTGTCTTATTCACATGATTGTAATAAAATAACAGTTTCTCTATACCCTTTGAAGAGTAATCTATTACTAAGTGACAAAAGTAGGTCAGGGTTAGGCTCAGCTCTAGAGTTTGGAGTGGATTTACTTCTTCCTTTGCTATGAAACACCATGATTAAAAGGTTTGGGTGGAAGACAGGTGATTTCAATTTTTTAAATAATTCTTAAAGCTACAGTAGGGTGACTAGATCCAAAACTTTGGGAAGGGACAAGATTGGTGGGGATTAATATGAATTTCAAAACTCACCAAAGTTTTTTTATTATTTTTATTCAGGTATTATACTGTCATGCAACCCCAGAAATACAAAATAAAAAATCAGCTCGGCAGCATGTTTTATTACACATGGAGTCATCCTCCTGCTTAAAGAAGGATGAGACCACAGTGTAGGTCTGTACAGTTGTGCTGTTTCTCATATATTTTATGTATGCAATTTCCCCTGCAGCGGTAAAGCGTCTTTTAGCTCATTGTCTGTAAAGAAGCTGTGATAACCCCGACGTACGGTATCCGCCGAGCAACGGACGGCAGACACACAAAGTTAGCATCCAGCTAAGGTACAAAGTGGAGCATTTAGCAGCTAACAAGCCAGATACTTGTATCAGTTGGAGGGAGGCCAAAACAGAGCTAAAATGAGAAAACTCGCATTCATTTTTTTGGATTCATGGCAAGAAGCATGAATCCAAAATGTTGCTCAGTGTCTGCTTGATGCGTATGCTATGGTATATGTAAGGAGACCATATGTAAACTCGTTGCCATGGCTCCAAGTGGCCCAAACAGATCAATTCATGCTTGAGAAAACCGCAGAAACAATGGCCAATGTACTATCATGTTACTTTTTGAATATTGTTTCTGTCGGGCAGAAACCTTGTATCTCCATCTTATCCAATTTGTTTGTTAATACCAAGTGTGAGGTGGCTGCGTAGGCCCGCGGGCTGTAGCGATCGTTTCCGCGTTGCATCCATTTCTTGCAAGATGCAAGTGAATGTATCACGCCATATACTCTAAACAGTATATAGTTGAAGTGTATCACTCACAGGTCAGCAGTTATATATTATACATTCTGCAGCTGTCGTCATCTGGTCCAGATAGAAACCACTTCATCAAAATCAGCTGCTGGAAAGTCACACAAATTACCCACAGGAACCTAGTACCGAGCTTGAAATAGCAATCAATTTCACTGCTATCACAGCTGATGTCATATGCGGTAAACACTGCTGTGCATAGCTTATGCTAATGACTGAAAGAGGGAGGAAGAGAGAGATGGTCCTCGGATTATAATTTCCTTTACTGTGGTTGGTTAAGTGATGAGTGCTGGCGTGAAATGCCAAATAAATGTACCCTTGGGAAACAATAGAAGAGTCTTATCACTATTACACGTGATCTAAATAACTGCTTATAGATCATAGAATTATGGTTTTCTTTAACAATGAATAGATAAGACCTTGGGGCCTTTCTTCAAAACGTCTTTAAGACAACAATCATGTAACACTTTAATGGGCCTTTGTAGAAAATCGCTGTTGGTTTTTACATCATTATCCAGGTCCCTCGCTTTCACGGCTCTTTACAAGTTTGTTGGCTGTTGCAATTCTAATAGGATTCTGAATCTTTGGGCTCAGCGAATTAAAAGAGGGTGGATAAAATGAAATTCAGGCTTTGTTGCTTTCACAAGATTGTTGGAAATGAGAAAATAAAATTGGTGTGTCAGGATGTTTGTGATTAGGCTTACATGGGGGATGAAACAATGTGAAACTCTGAGCCTGCAGAGGCAATGACCTGTCAACAAGCTAGGCTGCAGAGCACAGCTGCAGCTTCCTCTGATACTCCCCCCCCCCCCCCCCCCCCCCCCCCCTGTCTCCTCTCACTCTCTGTGGGGATGTATCCTCATCTCAAAGGCAACTGCGTCACACACTCGACACATGCTATTTTCAGGAGGTAGAAAAGTTTGGGGTTTGTTCCTTCCTCTGATTTCCGCCTCTTTTCATCTTCCCTGTCTCATCCTCCCCGTGGGCTGTGTAGTGTCGGTTGACTTGTTGCAGATACACCATACTCTCTCGTCAACACAACAGACCCAACTTATATTTTCTAGGAGCATCACAGAAAGCTGCCAGGAAGATACCTCAAGGCAGGGTACCTCTGAAGCCGCTGAGCTGTTGTGAGCAAAGTGGTTTGTTGGATGAAAGTGTAGCAACCCTGCGTTTAAGGCAAAAGCAGCCGTGTACAACTCATCCACTCTTGATGGTAGTATTGTCATTCCTACTTGTTGTCAACTACAAGTGTATACAAATCCAGATATTTCTCTTCAATCAGACCCACAATCATTTGCTACAGATGTGAGGCAAGTGTTCGAAACAATGATTCCTCTTGCAGTTACCTTAAAGTAGATTTCTTCTTTATGCCTCAAATCTTAAAGTGGACTTCCTGCTGCTCCCACAGGTGTACTTGTCTTTTTTATTCCTTAAAAAGGTCCCCTAAGTCTTTTTTGCTTCAAACACACACACACACGTGCACACACACACACTCACTAACAGGTGGGACATGTATGGGGAAATAGGGACTGGAGGGCTGGAGGTGTGTGTGACTGGACTGATCTGTAGCTGAAGTGGCAGGTCTGATCTGGTAAAGGTCAGCCATGACATCAGGACCGGGCTGCTTTGGGCTTGATGCGTATTGGTGCTGATAGCTGCACCACTGGTGAAACCTCTGTCCTCTCTTCTTTTCTTTTATTCTCTCTCTCTCTCTCTCTCACACACACACACACACACACACACAAGTATGTGCATAAGCAAGCCTCAGGAATTTAGTGTTTCTGAAAAGGTCAGTCCCAGTTATTCACTCTCTTTATTGCTGACCAGTGGGAGTGTGCAATAAAAGCCTTCATGTCCTGTGCTCGTGTGTGTGTGTGTGTGTGTGTGTGTGTGTTTGCTACTCAGACTCCTTTCAGTGGAACACGAATTAGCAGAGGGACAAGTCAGAAGAAAGTCAACACAACAAGCACACAGCAGTTTTTTTTGCCAGCAGTCAACATGCTATCGGCAATGAAAATGACCAGGTCCAACCTCTGGCTGTTGTTCAAAATTAAAATCTTATAATCTTAATTTGTGTGATGAAGGCTTAAAAGCAGTTTGACAGTAGTCAGGACTGCTGTATGGTTAACTATGCCAGGTTTACAGTTAAAAACATTCATCAGAAATTAATCAAAAGTTGCTTGTATAAATTTGACGTTACCCCTGTATCTTACAGTGTCTTTACACATTATACAGCTTGCCTTTGTTTCATTTTTTGGCCTGAAACTATAGCCACATGGCGCTCTTCTTCCTCTCTGAACATATTCATACTGAGAAACACAGAGAGAGTTGTGTGGAGCTCACCTGTTGAGTCTAACTAAGCCAGTTTCTAGCAACGTCAACTTATTTGTGATAACAGTGTTGCTGTTTCCATGCCAAGCTGACTGGCTCAATCTTCCTATTAAATATTTATATTTCCAAATCTTCATCTAGTTCTTTCTCTCTATTAATCAATAGCAGTGTTGTGTAAGGATGTGATTTAGTGTGCAGCAACAGAAAGGGCTGCTTCTGGTGTGCTTCCTCATTTCCCTCTAATGGCTAAAGGCTAGGAGGCCTTAACATGTTTCCCACTGTTGACCTTAAGTACCCTCATGCTCCGTCCCCCGCGTGCCTGCTCTGTATTTGTTTTGTGCGTTTACACACATACAGCAGAAAGCTCCTCAGTCAAATTAGGGTGAAAAGCAGAGTGGCAGATTCGAGGGCCTTGCATTACTGTTAAGTAGATTTTTTCCCATTGGGGGCCCCCGAAGCTCCAACTGCTCTAATGTCTGACGCAGAGACGAAATGGACTTGGCTGGACTTCACCATGGCAACAGCACTCATCACAAAATACCCAGGATGCTTGTGGCTCTGGTGTGACTTTTCTCCTAAACCTCAGAAGAAAGGTTGGTTTCGTCGTCTCACGCTTTAGTTAACAACAATGAAATTTAGAAACATTCATGCTTAACCTACAGAAACTGTGATATAGGGACTATGACTGTCACCCATTTCTAAGATAGTTGTGCACCCCCCCCCCCCCCCCCCCCCCCCCCCCACACACACACACAGTCTATCTCCCTTTCCCTTACTGTTGGCTTGTGTCATGATGAAGGCTCCGTCACTCCATCCTTATTACCAGAGGAGAGGTCAGTGCAAGTTCACCCTTACATCACTCAGACTCTGACAGCAGCACTCTGTGCTAAGAGAGAAAAAGGAACAGACGTATAAAGAGAGGGAGAGAGAAGGAGAGAATGATTCTAGTTTATGGGGGGCTGTATTGAAGCAGCCGTGTCTCCCACTGCCAGCCATTGTTGGTGTGAACGGAAGGAGTCAGTCAACCAGCTGAGTCTTGTCTGTGTTCGCCTGCCATTTAGTGGGATGTGGAGGCGCGGAGGAAAAGAGGAATGAGAGCAGTACAGCACATATCACAGGAGGAAGCTCGGGCCTGAGTGCTTCTGTGTCCAGAATACCAAAAAACAAAAAAGCACTCACAGAAAAGAAAAGCAGC
Source organism: Etheostoma spectabile (assembly GCF_008692095.1). Classification (NCBI taxonomy): domain Eukaryota; kingdom Metazoa; phylum Chordata; class Actinopteri; order Perciformes; family Percidae; genus Etheostoma; species Etheostoma spectabile. The sequence goes on from NC_045742.1 coordinate 649,286, forward strand.
AGAGAATGGAGAAAAGAAGGATCTCCTATGCTTTTATAGGAGGCTGTATACTATTTGTTGTTACCCAAACTTCAGAGAGCATTGATTTCCAAGAAACTGGATATAGGGAGCCATATTTTTCCACTTTACCTTTTCAAGTGTTTCTTTGAAGAGCGGGTATTGAAATCCTTTCCGTGCTGCACTATTTTCAGCACACCTGGAGGCATCCAACGCTGCTGTTCAACACAAGTGAGCTGCTAACCATGTTTCCCATGCTCCTGGTTTCTACTTTCTCCAATTGATCAATCATCTCTTTATTCAGCTTGACCTCTATTTTGAGCTTGTATTTCACTCCTTTCTCCATGACCTGCCCTCCATCCCTCTTTACTTTTGACTTCTTTCACCTTGAGTTACTCTGCTTCCCCGACGCTCTTTTACACCCTGCAGGAGAAAGGTAGCTCCGCTGAGATACCTGCGCCTCCTTTTCTCTCTCCATTCTTTCATCTCCCCAGGTAACCACACCTTCTCGTCTTTCCTTTCCTCCTCCTCCTCCTTCTTTTCTCTTCTTTGAAAGGTATAAACCACAAAGAGAGTCATGGTGCAACACAGAGGTCTTCTGCTCGCCTGAAGAGAAATGCAGGATAGGGAAAGGCCAAACTTTGTTTTATTATTGACATAATCCTAAAAGCTTGCGCCTGTGAAGCCAAATCAATTTTCCGCATCTTATCCTATTATTAAAAGCCGGCCTGAGGGCTAAGGACACCAGATCTTACAAGAAGAAACAGAAGGAGAGAAAAACAAGCAGCGAGAAGGATGGAGGCACACAAACACCAACCCCTCTCTCCCGCCAACTCTAGCTGATAAAACATGTATCTAGTATGAATTTGATTTTCCAATACTGTCATTAATAGATGAGCTAGCCTTGGGAGCGGCAGGGCTGCTGTAATACCCACAGACAGGAGTGAAGATAGAGACAATCACGGCTGCTATGAACAACACTTCATCACTGTCACGTTTGGGCAGAATTCAATTTGCAGATGTCGAACTCCCCCCCCACACACACACACACACACACACACACACACACGCCTCTGTCTCCTCGCCATGTCTGGATTGCACACAGACACTCATGTGCACGCACAAAACCCTAACACGTACACAAATGGGGCATGCCAGCTTATTATGGGCTTCTTGCAGTACAAACTCAGGCAGAGATAAGTGTGTTCTTTGGAATAGTAGGGGGGGGGGATAGGGGTGCACTCCAAACCCTTTCCGGTCCATACATATGATCCATGTGCTCTTTTGTGTGCTTCGTGCTATGACAGTATATATTGTATTTTATAGGATATATAACTCAGACTGAAAATGACAACTCATGCCCCGCAGCAGTAAATAAATAAATAAATCAGAAATATTTAAAGCCAGAGAAACTGGCTTTTTTAAATTGCACGATGCACAATGTGTAATCAGTAATCAGAGGGATCTTTTACTGCAGGCTGTGGAATTTGAAAGCGATTTAGTGTGCATTTTCTTAACAACAATAAAAGAAAGAATTTATGATTTTCTTAATAGTTGGATGTGGTAGACTCCGGGAAATTGCCAACCAGGAAAGTTCTGAGTATAAAAAGAAATCACCCATCCTGCAATTTACATAAATGATGGAAAGTTTAATCAACCGATGGCAAATTATGATGTGACACTAGATGAGCAGCAGCGTCGATTAAAAAGTGTGCGATAGCCTGTAGACGTAGTCCGTGTTAACAATACGTGTCATCTCTAAGATGTGTCCGCTGGACGGCGTATTGATGTTTATTGATTCTTTTAGCAAACTGACAAGGTTTTTTCTATGCGCTATTATTAGTGCTTGTTGTGATTACTGCTCCCTGGTGACAGTGGCTGAACATAATATCAATATGCTCATATGCTAAGTGATTGGCTCCAGACAAACGAGACGTAGTCAGTGAAATAAGAGATATGACACATTATCGGCATTGAATTTGCTTCTTTTATAGGCATGGAGCACTAATGGAAATGTTTTAGATTACAGCCCTCAGATTTCAGTGTAATTATTTGGTACATATGGGTACAAATGGAATATCTACTGAGCGCCTTTTCTCACACAGGATGTGTTATGATTGTATTGTACTGTTAATGGCTATTACCTCAGCTGGAATTCTTCATGCATGCTTTTTAAAACTTGATTAAAAAAAAGAGAAAATTGATAATTCTTATGTTGATTTCATGAATGGCTCGCCACACACTTTATACTGTATGTTAACTTCAATTCCATTTGTCTGTGAGTGACATTTACATCACATTTCATTAAGCTGAGTGACTTCCAGTAAGAGCATTCAACCATAAAGATACACATTTTAAACAGCAGGAATCAAGTACAACTTCACTAGCTTCAAATAAACCACACACCAAAAAGAGCCACGTTTAAGTGCAAGATGTATCTGCTGATTTTTCTTTTTTTGTAGCATCATCCACATGTGTATTTGGCTCGTTAATTGTTCATAATCTGATGACATGACAGGACATAGAAACTGGTCTTCTGGCATCTGGTTTTATTATCATCACTTTAATGTCATTATAAAAGTTGTTCTCTCATCATATCACATACAGCCAGTACATGTGTAACAGCTTTCTTTAGTGAAAGTGACAAAAGAAATCAGACGTTTATTGACGAAGGTTTAAAAGGAATTTTTGTGTCTACAGAAACTATTAAAATGACTACTGCAAAGCTTAAAATGAGCAAATCCGTGCAACTTGAAATAAGCTTTTACGATTCCTCTTGTTACACGGATAATAAAAGTGGCGGCTGGCAAACTTTTCCAAATAAAATCCAGACAAAAAAAAAAAAATCAACCTAATAATTGTGAATGACCTTTTATCTTGCCTTGTTTGCCTTTTACTGCCCCGCGGTTTGAAGAGTGGACTGGACAGGAACCTTCTAGTTTGTAATTGTGATATGACAGTGTGCCATGCCCCCCCCTTCTTCCCACCAGCTTCTCTTCTCCACTGAGATTTAACGTAAGGCTCAGGTTCCTTTGCGCATATATAATATATAAATATAATTTATGGCGTACAATATAATGTTTTTCTGTCTGCAAATTGACAAAGTAATGGCTGCCTGTAATATATTTGACCACTTTGCTTCTTACTTTCAAATCAGACATAATAGGTTGTGATTACGCCAGCCAATCTGCACACCCACAGCAAATATTGCTCCTGAAGAATGGGACTGTTTGAGCCGCTTTCAGCCAAAACACAAATGGAATCGATTAATAATTGCCCTTTTTTCTCAAACAATGAGTAGTTATTTCATGTTGCCATTTGTGTACCATTTGATTTGTGTGACTATAGTGAGACGAAGTTTATGTGTGTGCCTTATCCAGGGACTCAAGCCTGTGATTTGCAGCAATGGTACCTGGGAAATGCATTCTTAATTGCGTCGAAACCTTGTTACACCCGCAGACTGGCAGGTCACAAATAACGGGCCAGCTGCTCGTGGCTGTGGGCACACAGAGTGAGAGAGGAATATAAAATGGAAGGATGAGAGGATGTGAGAGTTCTGAGGGGAGGAGTCCTTCATCCCCTCATCAGTGAGGCTGCAGGTGTCCTGCTGTCAGGTCTGGATGGGCAGGGGTGTGATGTGAATGTCTGATCTATGCCCCCTTTCTTTGGGAGGAAAGGTTTTTGAGATTCACATTTACTGGCTCTAGATCATGTCAGCGTGGTTTGGAGCCCAAACAATGCAGTAGACTAGTACAATGGTACAACAAACTTAAATAAATGATGTAAGATTGATGGAGCCTGCAAGCGTGAGCCATTACTGTTGTTGATTTATTAATGCATCTGCATATGTTTGGATGAGAAAAATCATCCCTCACATCCTTGACCAGGTAGATCCAACACTACACAGGGGACACCCTGTGAAAATGTGCCATTGATTTCCAGCCCTATCCATGTCTTGGTGATTATGAACAAGATTGGAGTGTTACCTTTACAGAAAATGACTGATGTTTATTGGCTGCTAATAAGCTATTACCTCAACCTTGCTGCAAGCAAGAAGGCAATCCATGCTCATTTCACTTGTAAGGAGAAGGGAGGCTTGGTAGGGAGGGGTGGGAAGAAGGATGGGAAGGTGGGGGAGGAGGTTTGGAAGTATTATGGAGACAGAGGACAGAGTGAGATAAAAAGGAGAGAACATCCGTGTTTGTATTTCAATGCGCTGAAAGTAAGCCGCAGCTTAAAGAAATTTATATACCTGTGAAAAATGTGCCAACCATTTAATGGCTGTGGAATTAGCTGGGAATGGAACAGCACCTATTTCAAGGGCAGGACCGCTTGCAGATAAGCATCGCCATTTACTGTAATATTGGAGCTGGAGGATAGAGTCCTGTTACAGAGGAGATTAATGAGACCTGTGTGTGTGGGTGTACTTGTCTGTGTGGATATTGTATTTATATCTTTTTACTGGAAATGTTAAGGTTTCCAGAAGCATAGAAATTAATATTTCCTCACTTTTGACACCGTACACCACACATAAATTGATTGTCGCTGCCGGTTCAAAAAAGAAAAATCCTGAGAGTGACACCCAGTGGACGGAGCTCTCCTGTGCAGCGTCATGTGCCAGCACTCAGTATTGAGCCAGCAGTTTCTGACCTGCCCTGCTTTGGCTTATTTGCAATAGTTGTATATGAATACAGACATACTCAAACATGCACACACACACACACACACACACACACACACACACAATATTCCCCATTTGCTTTTTTTTGCTTTTTTATAAAAAAATGATAGATGAGAGTACAGTTTCTGGTGTATTGATTGCATGCTTTTATGGAATTACATCTTTGGAGCAGGTCGGGCTTTAGAGGGAAGATAAATAGGCCTGACTAAATGAGAGTAAGCACAATCCACTGTGAGCTGGCTGGAGAGATTGGGCGAGGGGGGCACCTAAAGGCCAGGACCAGTTCCAGCATCGCAGGCAGACATCCATCCTTCCTCGCCTCCTGTATGTCATCACTCAGGAAAGAAAGATAGGGGTCCCCAAGTGGAGATTTCTAAAATGGAATCCACTCCACGTCTCCTCTACATGCTACACCCACTGATATGGTAACACACTGCAGCCCTGAACGCATCGGTTCAGCTTGATGGGTTTCTCCTATTGCCACAACATTTAAACGCTCTATTTCCGTTATTGATTATTATGAAAGCATTTCATTATACAGGAAGTTATATGGCCAACAAGCAATTATGAATTCAATACCGCAAATGTAAACTGAAATGTGTCTTCAAGGCACGTCTGAGAGGTGAAAAAGTCATTAGGCACGCTCTCCAAGCACAAGCTCTCCTAAACACACACACACACACACACACACACACACACACACACACACACACACACACACACACACACACTAAAAGTAAGGGGAATGGGAAATTCCGCCATGTTTGGACATTAACTAATTCAGTCGCTCGGCTGGCAGTGTGGTGTCGGGGTAATTTGGTGATGGCACGGCAGTCCATTATCAGAATCAGAAATATGGAAGTGGTGCTTACTTAAGCCGTTTCACATGGAGGGGCTGTAAACAGGCACTGGATTCCCCCCCTCACCCCCCCTCCCCCATACACACACACACCTGCAGCAGTGGAGAGCAGTGCAGATTAAGGTAATAAAGTTGTATCGTATGTTATCTATAAAGTATAAGAAAGTCATTGGAGATGCTTTGTAATGTGTTGCATGACTCATCTTTTTGTTACATGGACAAAGGTAGGTAGACACCTAAACATTATGCTTATACGATTGTTGAACACTTTAATCCAATGCAAGGCGCATTACTATGCTATAACTCTTCTATGAGAGATCTCCACAAGATTTATAGAAGCTGGACAGCTTGCAGAGCAGAACCTGCCTCCCGGTCCCGACTTATGTCCTTACAAAGGTATCGGATGGAGTTAGGCTTGTGACGGCTTGTGTGCACGTCAAGTTCCTGAACACCAAACTGGGAAACCATTTTTTGTGGACCTTACACACATAGGGACATTTATGTTGAAACAGGAAGGGCTCTGCTTCAAACTGCCAAAACGTTTAAAGCACACTATTTATATAAGTAGTTCCTAACTATTTTGGCTTGTGACCCTTTATGGTGAAGCACTGCAATTCATGACCCCTTAATTCCAGGTGTGACCCAAACCAGATTACTTCATCGTAACATTTTTAAGACTCCAAATTGTTAAAATTGTTACGGTTAGGGTTAGAAGAAACAAAGCTAAGATTTAAGCTACATATGATAAATGTAATATCATTTTGATTGTTTTGTCAGGCCCTAACTCGCAGGCTGGGACTCAGTGGTCTAAAATATCACTGGGGGTGGTAGCATTGGAAATTTTGTTAATCATAGCTAAGGAGCCTATATCCTGAACCGTAAAAAAACAGCCCTGTATAAAAGTATCTGTATGGAAACATCTGTCAACATGCTTTTGCCTATACAGTGTATTTTGCATGCCTTGGCTTCTTCTCTTTCATTTAGTAATTTCCTGTATCCTCCAGATTTTCAACAGGTATGGATGCATGACAGGAATGATAATGAATGAATGATAGATAAGATACTTCTGTCTTTCAAACAGTACTTTGGTGGAAAGAACAATTAACAATTATCCATCATGTCCTTTGAGACCAAACAAGAGGTAATGACAACAATCGTTTCTTCTTTTGCTACTTACAGCACAAGATGTAACATTTCTTGTGGCTGCTTTAGGGCTTCTGTCAGCGCTGAATTTAATTCACTTCAATTTAAATTCAATTTCATTCATAGTATCAGTTCATAACAAGCGTTATCTCAGGACACTTTACAGATAGAGTAGGTCTAGACCACACTCCAAAATTTACAAGGACCCAGCAATTCTAGTAATTCCCCCAGGAGCAAGCATTTAGTGCCACAGTGGCGAGGACAACCTCCTCTAAGGGAGAAAGCTGGGACAGACCCAGGCTCTTGGTAGGTGGTGTCTTACAGGGCCGGTTGGGGGGGGGGGGTGATGAACAGTGGCGATAATAGTTACAATAAAAATAACAGAACTACTAGTTCTAGTAGTTCATGGTAGAGCAGGGCACTGCAGGGCGTAGGACGTAGCAGGACGTAGCAGGGCGTAGCAGGACGAAGCAGGGGGTAGCTGGATGTAGCAGGGCATAGCTGGATGTAGCAGGACGTAGCGGGGCGTAGCAGGGGGTAGCTGGATGTAGCAGGACGTAGCATGATGTAGCAGGGCGTAGCAGGGGATAGCTGGATGTAGCAGGGGATAGCTGGATGTAGCAGGACGTAGCAGGGTGTAGCAGGGTCTAACAGGGCGTAGCATGACGGAGCAGAGCGTAGCAGGGGATAAATGGATGTAGCAGGACGTAGCTGGGGGTAGCTGGACACAGCAGGGTGTGGCTGGGCGTAGCTGGACAAAGCAGGGCGTAGCTGGATGTAGCAGGACGTAGCAGGGCGTAGCTGGATGTAGCAGGCCTTAGAACAGCTGCAACCGTGATGTAGGTGCTACCCTAATTTTAACCTTCTAGAAAACCGTCTAGACAAAAAGAAACCATAAGGACTCGAGGGAATAACTCCCCATGAGACATCATTGTTTTTTTCTGGGACATGGAAACACACAGAGGGACAGACACAGGAGAGAGGAGCTCGTCTCTCGTCCTCTTTCATGTAGCCAATTATTCACATGGAAAAGGAAAATACATCATTAAACAAATTTGACTCATGAATGCAACTCAAATTTCCAAGAGCTGTTTTCACCCAACCTTATTAAACGTTCTGGGGTTCCTTTCATCATATTTTTAGGTAAATTTGGGTGAAAGCTACACCCACGCTGACTTCTGGTGTTATCTGTAAATTGACTACCATGAATGGGAATTTAGATGAAGGAGAGGGGACGCGTTGCAGAAGGATATTTAACCTGTGAGCCATTTCAGACGTGAATTATGCAAAAGCAGGAATAACTAATGCTGACGGATCATAACCTGAAAACCACAGTCAATTTAATACAAAATATAATGTAGCATCAATGCTGCTTAGAAAGCATCGCATGAGTAAAAAGTTTCTCATTTAGCAGAGAAACGGACATGTCACTTTTCCAGGGACAGTGGAGGAGAAAGATCAGAGGTAGATGCGAGGCATAAAAGGTAGATCTGAGGTGTTCTTAGCGCCTCCATCCCCTTGAGGGATCCTGCTGAGTGAGAGCAGAGAGAAAAGGGAGAGATGTTCCTCCTGCAATTTCTCTGCCTGATTTGTAACAGACCGATAAGCCTGGCAAGCATCCCTGCAGGACAACTGACCAACGGCAGTGCACTTCTTAAGCTGAGAAGGACAGATAGGGAAAAACCCGCGCCCTATCACACAGATAGCTTTCACATCTCTTAAAGTCTCTGATTGTCATACATGAACCGCCTCCAAGGACATCAATTTTTCAAGTGCGTCGTGCCAATGTTATTTGTTTGCAGTGATTTGATATTTCTCCATATGAAAGCCTGTTGGGTGGGCCGTCTGTGAGCAACGTGGGGTTACCACATGCATTATACAAACACAAACAAAAGGAATAAAGCGATGAAAAAAAAGGAAAATGATAGCTTGGGTATTTTTTTTTTTCTCCAAGTAAACAATACAGTGGCTAAATACATGCATTATAATAATGCCTGCAGGAATCTCATGTAAATGTAAATGGATCTAAATTATTCTAGATTATTGAGCTGCAAGACTGAATGCAGCCCCCCCGTGCTCAAAATTGGGCACCAGTTAAAGCCCCCATTGCTTTGGACCTGTATTTACCAGCAATCACTGTCCCCACGGACCACTGCTGGTAAAAATATCTACTGGACAATTGATATTCGATTTTCTTAACTGAAGTCACTCTTTTTAAATAACATTGGTTATACAATGCCCAACACTGTGTGGGAAAAAGTGTGTGTGTGTGTGTGTCTGTGTCTGTGTGTGTGTGTGTGTAGCAGCAATCTAGAAGAATGATTTGAAAGGTTGGTCTTTTGTCAGATGTACCACCAGGAGCAAATTAAACCACGTGGAGTAAAATAGCCTCAATAAGAGGTCTGAAACGACTCAACACAATATTCTCCTTCCACCAGGAATCTATAAATGGCTCATTTAGCATCTGTGACCTCAGTGCCTGCTACTGAAGGAGAGTTATGGCCTTTCAAAAGGAAACTATCATAGATTTTAGTGAAGTAAGAAAATGTCCCCAGGTAGCGCTAGAGCAAATGAAATTATGCATGACCTCCTTCTTACTTGGTTTAATAAGAGATCTATGGACTGGGGACAATAAAGATCCAGATGTCATGGAGACATAGGAACAGGAATAAAAGGTGATGAAAACCTCCACTGAGCTACATATTCAATACTGTAGGAATGAATGGAAGTTCACCTTTTGTCTTATTGTCATTCACATACATATGCCATGGACTGTGATATCTGTCTCTCATTGGTATTCATTGACCCTGGGATGGAGAAATTGGCATCGCAGTTTTCATTTAATCAGACTCTTATGGGGATTGGCTGTATGTGTGAGGTGTGTGCGTGTGCATGGTCGGCATAGGCTGTCAGCAGATATTAACGCAGACTTGTCAAGGTAGAGGAGCAAAGCGGGCACTGGACCTAAAGCTGGTTTAAGTAATTGGATTCTTGCTCAATAAAAGTTGGGCTGAGGGTCTGTTTGTGTGTGTGTGTGTGTGTGTGTGTGTGTGTGTGTGTGTGTGTAATACACATATTTTTAGATTCAGTGTGACGTACACATTCCAAATGGGTACTTAGGTTTAGGTCCCAAGAAATGACAAAATCCATTAATATTAAGTGTTTTTTTGGGGGTGCAGGTACCACAGTGTCAGACTTTGCTTTATACTACATTGTATATGTTCAAGCTCCGTAAAGATGACATCTGGAGCACACGGTTAGAGTAAAGGCTTTTAATAATATACAGTAATTAACGTTTCGACATAAAGCACGTCTCCGTCTGAGCAGGGGTTTAAAACACCTGCACACTGCTAACAGCTGTCTCTCATGGGATACCCATGGGCTGGCCCTTGCTTATGTCTAGCCATGGCAGAATATACAAACATATGTCATTAAATTAACATAGCAACTATCAAACTTTTAAGCGAGAATCATAGAAGAATAATAAAACACACGATGAAATCATTTCTCCCATCACTCATGGAATAAGATTCAATTGTGTTCAGTGTATAAATCCAGTATAGCTTTCTCATTGGAACTCATTGGTTTTTTTTACATCCCAGAATCTCAGGGTAGAGTCCGAGCCATGCATTTACATAATGATGTGCCATCGCATTCTCAAGATTCTTTATGCAAATAGCAGCCTAGTGTTCTGCAGTCCTGGTTTGGTTGGGCTGACATCCACCAGACCCCAGGGACCTACAGTGTATTGATAATGGGTTACTACTGTAGATTTGAATTTCTTCTCCATGCATGGGTGCACAAACTCAGTGGACTTAAAGCAGTGAGCACAATGACCACACTGATTAAAGCCTGCACGGGGAGACGGTATTTACACTGAACAACAGAGGTTTGAAAAGATATAAATGGACAAGATGGGATTTTGAGGTTTACATGCTCTTCTGAATGAGGCTAGAGGGGTGAATAGGCCAACGCTAGACGCCTATCAGCTTTTTGTCACATCCATAGTCACTTTGTATATGTAACCATTGGCATTGAAGAAATATTTAAAAAAAAGTTAATGTAGAGAATTATCTCATTTGAGGTTAGCAGAAACTCTGTAAATCAAAGGTTTAGGGCAGTTAAGCGTCATTGCAACCAAAATCTTCTGCAAAAAACGTGTATGCTATTTGGACCTTTCCACCTGCAGCTTTAATTCCCTGGAGCTAGATAGGAAGTCTAGCCTGGGCTACCAAATGGTGGACATAGCAGATAAGCAGAGTATCACTGAGGCACACTCCTGTAGTCCCTACTCAAGCATGAAGCTCTCTCTCTCTCTCTCTCTCTCTCTCCCACACACAAACACACACACACACACACACACACACACACATACACACACACACACACACACACACACACACACACACACACACACACACACACACACACACAAAACCCCTCTGTGACTTTTAGAAAGAAGCAGGACACATTAAAAATCATCTGTGAAAAACTCCATGGTCGTAATATCTAAGTAATGTCGAGTTCAGCAGTGGCTGTGAAATCCTCCATTGGTCCATCTCCTGTCTCATCCTCATTAGTGTCAAGCAGACAACAGAGTGTGAACGTCTCTCAGCTGCTCCCTGGAAGTCCCCACACCCCGATACACCAGCTGGAAGTTGTAGTCCTTCCAGCGTGTCTTGGTTCATGCTAGCAGTCGGCCATGGCCTGTCCACCCCCATAGCAGTAGTCCCAGTAGGAGTCTTTACCCGGTCCCTGATCAACCTCCCATGCTCCCGTAGTGTGAAGAAGTTCCAGGCTAACCCTGAGGCTTTCTCAGATCCACACACTGTCATGGAGGGTGAAGCCAATCGACCTGTGGATGAAATTAATTTTGGCTACGTGTGTCTTGGATATTACACCTTCAGCTACTGTCAAAACTTGTGACCACAGGTTAGGGTCAGGACAAAGAAGAGAGTGGAAAAATGGGAGTTTGGCCTCAAGGTTCAGCTCTGCCTAGACTATAGTCCCCTTGGAAAAATTCTTAGGGTTTGGGCTAAAGGGTCATCTGTCTTTTTTTACATTAGTTGTAGGCAGAGATGGGAAGGAACAAGATATTTTTACTTTACTATTTATTTTTGTACCTATTTGCCATCTAGTGGTTGTTAGTTGTAACTCTAAGAGTACGGGGAACTTCTTAATTAATGTCTGTTTAGTAATTCACATTTTATCCTTTAGGCCTATTTTCTTCCCAAAAGCTATATTTGAGCACACACACATGCATGTAGATTCTCTTAAATGTCAAGGGGAAGATTAAAAAAGAGAAACTGGATCTTTGAATTCTCACAGAATCACAATTGAATTCATATCTTGCTGCTCAGTCAGAATCGTATTAACCTGAGTCCCAGTCTCTGTCACAGTAATCATATATGTGACGTGTTAGGCCTGTTGGCAGACATCCATTTAAAATGTAGCCAACGGCATTTAAAGAGCCTTTTCTCCATGTCCACTGAAGTTTCTCAGCGTGTTCTCTAGTAACATTTATATGATCCAGGTAGCGTTGCATAAAAAATGGTTGCCATTCGCAAGGTTACTTTTATTGTACCATACTTTTATTTTTACTTTTTTATACTTTAAGTACATTTCCAAGCCTGTACTTTGTTACTTTTATGAGTACGTGAGTACTCTGGTCATAGGATAGCAGGATTCAATGCAGTACAGAGAGCAGAACCAGAAACTCACACACTGACAACAGCTACGTCTGCTTTATTTAAACTTTAGTTCAAGTTTAACGTTATCCATGTAAAAGTGTGTAACTGTGTGAGCGTGAACACGAGAGAGCCGCTTCCTTGGTTAACGTGGATCTTTTTGTATGAATTAATTTTAACAGAAGAAATATTGCAACTGCATAAAAATTAAAATTTGGTAAAACAAATATCTAGTCAAATACCTCACAAAACTTCACACCTACCAAACTTCACTTTTAGGTCATACAAAAGACAAATGTTAGGATAAAAATACACCAAGTTTGGGAAGATGAGACAGAATAAGTATTTGTCTAATATGACTGAATACAGAGTGCTAACATGATGTTGAATGGTAAAAGACACCAGCTTCACCGAATCCACAGTATAAAACACATTATGTACTGCCGATAATGAGCAACATTGTTTACCAATGTGTTCTGCTTTTTAACTACTATATACAAGTAGAAGCACATTTTTAGACAACACAGTCAGTGTTAGCTGTACGCTGGCAGTGCAGTGCGGCCCTTTCACTTGGTGGCGAGCAGCACTCAGTCTCTATTACTGGGAGAGCAGGAGTGTCTGACTGGAGCCAGGGAAGCTCAAGGTAGCATCATAGATTTGACCAGTCAGTCGTGTAGAGCACTAAGTCCTTCATTTACTACTCACATTCCTCTGCTTGCCAACCTTACACCAGTGCCCTCATGTGCACACACACACACACACACACACACACACACACACACACACACAACCTAATACACAACTACATGCACTAAACACGACATGTTTCATGTAGGCAGTGCATCTGCTCATTCTATCTCTCCCTCTCTCTGTTACACACACACACATAGTCCTTGTTTCCCAACTCACTCATTCCACCTCTTCACACACACACACACACACACACACACACACACACACACACACACACACACTCTACCACACACACACACACACTACTTTCGCAGCCTTGAAAAGTGAAAAGCTAAATGGTGTGAAGTTGAGTGTTGGTCCATCTGTCTCCTGGGTGTTTGGAAGGAATTAGAAAGACAGTGAGCAGTGGGAGGGACATGGGGGGAGAAATATTGGAGGAGGAAAAAGGAAAGGAGGGATCGGGGTCAGGTCCATTAATATGAATCACCAGCAGAACCCCACAGCGGATCCATCTGTGGTTGTACACCACCCAGAAACAATTCACAGCCCAGACAACGATACATTAAAAGGTGAATAGGGGTAAAAATACTTACGTCATGCATGAATTCCTGAAAGTTTCTGTTGTGATTCAAGGTTTCTGTGTTATTACTGTCTTTTCTCCATCACATAGTTGCAGATGGTACGCAGAATAGCACCTAGAATTGCAGAATAAATCTTTAAATTGGTAGTTTTAAGGTTAAACAAATCTATTGGTACCTTCTGAATGTAGTTTTCAGTAAGAAGGTTCCGTCTCAAATCAAACAATGAGATTTGAAGAGGCTCTTTGTGGTGAAAATTTATTCAGCACCACATGAAGTGCCAAAGACTATTGGTGCTGAAATTAATATTCTCCTTTCACAGATACTTTAAACAGTAAACGCCCGTCTTTGAGGAAGAGCTAGAGCCAGGGGCCAGTGTGTGACACACACACGTGCACACAAAGGGGAATGTCAGATTGGGTGCTGAATAATGCAGTTCTTCTGGAGAGATTGTACATGGGAGAGTGGTAGATTTAGAAAAGGAGGACTTTCAGTTATATGATAAGAGCATCTATATACAGAATTTCAGGGGAAAAAACTCTTTATTTGGTTTTCTGAAGGCATTTATAATGTAAAATGCAAGAGGGAAGACAATAGTGCAAATATTCCAGAAGAAATCTGAGTCTTCTGGCACAGTGTTGTGAAAAAAATGCTTGTGAAGAAACGTATCCAGAAGTAGGCCATGGCACAAAGAGAAACCATTTAAAACCCGATTTGAACAGTGTGGCTGTGAAGCACTTAGCTTACTCAGCAAAAGCTACTGTAATGCACACTAACAACCACACAGACCGGGCAGGGGTAAAACTGTGCCATGGTTGAGAACTTGTGTTTGGAGAGTGAAATAATGCCAAAATGATACACCTACTTTTGGGTGAAGTGTTGCTTTGTTTGAAGTTATAATTCAGATTCATTCAAATTTCAGTCACGGTTGATTAAGTGACACATGTAGTCACTGGTGGTACCAGCTAGCGTGTTTTAATTCTGTTTGAAATGTACCAATCACTATGAAAAGCGATCTCACTGTTAGCACATACACATACTAAGAGTATCAGCTTGTGGTGCACTGGTTCCATTTTCATAATCTAAAGACGTGTTTAAAATGTTGTGTGTTATGTTAAATAGAACCATAACATGATTACAACTGGCACAGGTGACCGGTCCAGTGTTATGGTCAGGTGTTAAAAATGGCCACTGTGCCGCTGTATCACAGTGATAAATTGAACAATCATATTTGTTGTTTTGGGAGTCATTGGAAATCGTTTAGGTATGAGGATGTGTTGGCCATACAAATATACAAAAATGTGACATGCTCTGAGGGAAATCTTAAAGATGAGAACTCTGAAGTGTTTCTTTTACCTGGTTCTTGATGTCCCAGGTGACTCTAATAACTATGCAGAAGGTGGGCAGGAATGCTCTGATAGGCCAAACTGTCATTAGAGGGAGTCAGTAAAGTGTTGTTCACATTTCCAATTTTAAAATTCCTTTCTGCACTGTGAGAAGGACTGCATTGCTTCTTCTGATCTTCAGCTGATCAGTTAGAGAGCAGGATTCCAACCTCCACATCAGAGGCAACAAACTGACTTAAATGTCATTAGTTCCCACAAAATGATGATGATCTCTTTGACATCCAGATGGTTCAGAATCATTTTCTGGGCTGAGTCACAAACTATGATGCTTGGCACATTTTTTAAGTTTGCTCTTAATATTAACAACCCTAATTAGTATGTTTCCAACAACAAGCATTAGTGATGGTGTTGCCCCCGGTACCACGGTGGCTTGATGAAGAACCAACAGGACACACATCTCTCCTTCACTGTTTTACTGATGGATCTGCAGTCACAGTATAAACAGGGCAAGGGCGATCAATGCACTCTCACATCACACACTTTCTCTCTGAGAGAATCCTTTTTCACATGGCAAGTAAAGTACAGGAACATAATAGTACATTCAACACTGTCTCATATAGCAACATAAATTATCTGGTTTGACCAGTCTGCCCTGTGAACACTACAGTTCCCATATTTCCGTGACAGGTTGTAATTTCTCAAAATTCCCACGGGGCTTAAATGAGGTTGGGTTCGTGCAAATGTCCCTTTGTTGTTTTCTCTCCCTGCTATAATCAATAGCTTACTCCTATGCATAATTTGACTTTAGTTGACTTTTTAACTTGTAATAACTACTTATCTGACAGCTAGCTTTTCCTACATTCAGTTGGTAACCCTTCAGTAGTTAGTGCATGTGGTCAGTCACCAGGGCAACGTTAGCTGAAGATGGAACTTAGCTTCTTAGTAAACTACAATTTTGTGTTTTCCATTTTTACATATTTTACATACACAATATGGAGCATGAGGGTGTGGAGGATATGGAGTTGCTTAAAATCAACTTTGATGGAACATGGGCTGTGTATTGTGCGAGGGTAGAGAAATGCTGTGCTGAACCTAGTTTCTTGATGTACACTATTGAAATTACCCGAGCTCCAGCAATTTCCCATGACATGTATTTTAGAGACTGTGTCTTTCTGAAAATACGACCCTCCATGACTTATTTGACGCCCATTGGCCATAGTACAATTTCACAACAAAGGAATGCAAGGACAGAAGGTGAATTATAAACCTTGAAGTTTACTCACATATGAGAATGAATGTGGAGCCCCAAGGCTCGTCATAAGGGTGATGCATCATGTGTACAGAGTGCTTTAGGTAGACTATAAAAATGTGCTGACTAAACAAGGTGAGAAAACAAAGACTTGTGCATTCAAATCATCCAGATCCCAAGACTTGAAGAAGACAGCCTTTCTCAAACTGTAAATCTGCATTCTCTGTGCTCATATTCCTCAGACGTTTGTTCTATCCGTGACAGCTGGAGAAAAATGACTACCTTGGAATTTTTGACTCAGAAAGACTGTGTGTGAGCTTTTGCGCCAGTATAGTGCATCCCGGCTAAGATTAGATCTCCCTCAGTCCAGTTTGAGTGAAAACATTACTGGGCATATTTAAGGTAGCTGTCAAGGCTGTCCCTTCCAGAATATGTTCAATTCCACCTACAGCCCCTAAAGGTGTCTGGGAATTAAAGCTGTCTCATTCTCTCTCACCCACCTGCACATAAATCCACACACACACACACAAACACCTCTGTTGGCCATGACCCATCTGGTTTCTTTCTACTTCTGTGGTTTCCATGTCCGAAAAGGGAGCCGGAGCTGGTTAGCAGACACAATTATATTTAATTACCCTCCAGCAAGACAGACAGGCAGACACACACACACACACACACACACACACACACACACACACACACACACACACACACACACACACACACACACACAGTGCGTCTCACTATCTTTGTGGGGACCCGTGATGTAATGCATTCCCTAGCCCCTTACCCTAACCTTAACCATCACAACTAAATGCCTAACCTTAACCCTTACCCTCACCATAACCATACCATCGTTCTAACCCTAATTATAAAACCAAGTTTTAACCCTCAAACAGCCCTTTAAAGTGATGGGGTCCAGCATTTTGGCCCCACAAAGCTGGCCGGACCCCACAAGTATACTTTGTTCCCGGTTTTTGGACCTCACAAATGTAGTTTAACGAGCACACACACATCTCATCACTTGTCTCGCTCTGACAGTGTTATGTAAGTGTCCTTAGGCGGGGAGAAATCTCACTGTGTTTGCACATACACACATACACTCATGCATTTGAGCAAAGGCTTGTCCAGAACTAGTTTCTTTTTGGTGGAGGGTCGGCCTGTGAAATGGCCTGTCTATCCACTAGCTTGTTAAAGTCTTGGGGGAATAGATTGATTGTGACATGTCTAGTCCTGTCTATGTAGAGACAGTTACATAATGAGTCGGTCTGAGGGTCTGGTGATTGGATGATGTTTTGGAGAGAACAGAAACCTTGTTGTAATTCTTGGCAACAATCTTTTAGGACATCTTCAGACAAAGCTTCAGTTCTATCCAACATCTATTTATCAATCAGTCAATCTTCTGCTGCTTACTATATGCTAAGAAAGTGTCCAGATCAAGAATGTGGTTTTGTTCTTTGTATGACAAAATACGGTTTTTGCACTTTCTTTGGCAAGAGTATGTTGCTGCTTCAAAAAAAAGAAGAGAAAATAGTCAATTAGATAGCTTGTGGTGCTAGATTCTTTTCTTAGTCAAACTACAACAGGTATTTAATAGAAGGGGTCGAGTCTCAGTGTCTGACAAAGACTATGAGTCAGTCACACTAGCAGCTCTGAGGCTGTACACAGCGATACTTTGAGCTAAATGCTAATTTCAGTATGATAACATGCTCACAACAACAATGCTAACATGCAGATATTTATCAGATTTGTCATGCCAACATTTACTAATTAGCAATTAGTTAAGCACACAATGCAGTTGAGATGGTAATGATGGTAATGCTATTTTCATAAACCTTCAGTCAAAGTGTGGAACTGACCATCATTGCCATCCCTAGAATATAAGTGCGCTCAATTTGCTTAAAAGTCAATGACAATCATTTTCTGTTGTTTCCAACTTTCCAATTTAACATTGATGAATACATTCTGTGTTCTGAGTTTTAGTATGTGCAGCATGTTTAGTGTGCATATGGCTGGCATACATTTAAAATATATTAAACTGTGTCTTAGGAGTGCAGAATGATCCGTGACAGCATCATAATTCTTTTAAGCAGTAAAACAAAGGTGTGATTCAGGAGCCTGGGGCCTAGCTCTGCTAATACTCTATGGTATGGTACTCTATGGCCACACATTCCATGTGCAGCCTGGTGACCTGGATAAATCAGTCCAGGCTAGCCTCAGGCAGATGTGAAATACGTAAGTGTGTTTAGAAAGGTGTTAAAACGGTGTTTGAACGCCCTTTGGTTACTTTCACTACTACTAACCCTAATGCGAACACCCCTCCACAATATGAACAGCATCATTTTCAAGTGGCAAATGCACTAAGTGCCTATCTTTGCCATTGGCCACCTGTTGTATGATAAATAACTCATGAAACAATTTCCCACCACTAGATAATTGCAACCAATTACAAACAGAATCTTCAGAATGCACCTCGCTACAGTCAAACCAAGACAAATATTTTGTTCAATATGTTCCAGGCCACCACACACGGAATATCAAGCATCTTGACAAGTGACACTTATCTAAAACATGAAACAAATCGGATTCTATCTCAAACAATACCACTTGCTTTCAAATCACATTATTCCAAACAATGCTGAAAAACAACAGTAAAGAATAAAACAAAAGAAGAAAAGTGTCACGTTGTAGAACATTAGATTTGAGATTTTCTAACAAGAAACTGACTCTATCAAACCCCTTGGCAACTCAAAATAGTACAGATTGTCTGACAATGATAGCATGCAGCTGAAATACAGTGTTTTATTCTGATTCTGAATTGAGCCCTTACAACAACAGGTCTAAATTGGTTTCCTGGAATGGACTGGTAAAGCAGAATATCGGCAAAAGTGATTGAAGGACAGAGGAGAAGAGATTGACGGCTGGACATTACCAGAGAAAAGAGAAAATAGTGAAGTGATTGCTGAGCTGAGACAGGTGGGTACTACCACTGAACTAACACAGAAATGGTGTAAAGGCAGCAGGCTGTGGATGATCTGCATGTCAAGTATCTTGAGCAGACAGGAAGACTTATCAGTCAGTGTGTACCCTGAGGGGCGTGGCAGGACTGCATCTTTTCTCTGGATCTCATCTTTCAGTCAGTGTTAGACCGGAGCAGGGGTCAACATGTCTGTCTGTAAGGGGAGGGGCACATCTGTCACACACACAGAAAAACATACACAACAACAGCTATGTGAAAAATGTCACAGGTGACCGACAGATAGAATAATATATGTGTTTGGTTTCATTTCAACATTAACATTCTCGTTCCTACCAAGACCTGTGTCCACCCTCACACAAATCCTGCAGTGGGTCATTAAACACATCAGCACTTATATTAACCAGCCACAGCTGTGATTTTTCATATAATCAGTGGTGCATGGTAATGCTTCCAGCCTTGAGGACAGGCAAGCCATACACAAACCGTAAAAGACAACTTAGCTCAGGTAGTGCAAAGCAATGTTGGCAGCCAGCCTTGGCATATTCGCAGTCTTCTACTATCAACACAGTGAAACGGAGGGCTGACTCTCACAGCATACTGGCGAGGTAAGGTGTCCTTGGGTAAACCGACATTCATACTGCAGACAGGAAGAGATGGTTTTCCGCTCCTAGATTATAAGGCCTCACCAGCTGGTTTATGGCTCCGTTAATTCGAAGTTGGCAAAATAACAACTAAGTGTCACTCAGGAGAAAGACCGATTGAGAAAAAAACTGAAGTTAGAGGGAGAATGAGCAAGAATCAACAAAAGCTAGATAGAAAACTCCGACATAGGAACAGATGCTAAATATTGTGCTCATTTATTCAGGGCCTGCTGTGTTAATGGCTATGTAAATCTGCCGGTCTCACTGAGTGGTAGAAACTAGCATTGGCAGGCCTCAACGATGCAGCCTAATTGGAGATAAGTCTGAACAACAAGCCTATAGCATAGCCTCATAAATTACAAACCTACACCGCCAAGCTAGTTCCTGTTCCTCTTTTTATACAACCTCTGATTTCTCTTTAAACCACACATTCTTCTTTTTGCCTCCATTTTTCCTACTTATTCCTTTCTTTTTTCTCTTATCCCACTATATGATAGGACCATCCTCCACTCCTCCTTCCATCCCTCGCTCCTTCCACTCTTTCCTACCTGACCTGGCCTTCCCAGGGTTGTAAAGAGGATTGTGCAGATTGAACAGTAAATTAAATTAATGTAGGCCATTTCTCAATCATTTTTCACCCCCTCTAAAATGATTAAGGCTGACGTAAGAAGTTCATTAAAACAGAAAACATTAGGCTCATTAAAAAGCCATTAAAACTATCTCGGAGAGGTGATTTATGTCGGAGTACAACTGGGGGAGGAAATGATTGGACGGGGGGGAGGTGAGTTTGAATAAGAAGAAATGGGAGACAGAGGAGTGTGAGGCCACAAATAGTAAACTCATAGGAATTACAGAGAAATGGAGGCAAAAAGAAAACAGTGGGTGGCAAGCAGAGCTTTCTAAGTGCCAGGACGCTTCCTTTCCATTGCACCTCAACCGGAGCTCTGACTGTTCTGACTGAAAACAGGTCCCCCCCGTCTCTTTAATGTTTGCACACTAAGTCAGCAGAGCCTTACACGAGACATCATTAACTGTTCTTAACTCTGCCCATTAGGCTCTGACATTTACCAAACTAAATGTCATTGTTCCTAATCATCATCTGTAAAGCAAGACACAATATGTATGCACAGGACTGCATGCACATACAGATGCACTCATGCATACTAATGTCCTAAATTTCACCCCTGTCTGAAAAACAAAACCCTTCCACTTGTCTTGTTTTATGTATTCCATCCTTTGTGAGTTACATCTGTTTGGTATACGGCGCGTTCAGCGAGATAGCATCTCAAAGCCCATTCTCTTCTTTTGACAAGGGAGAGGGAGATCTTTCAGCCTACTGTTGCAGGTACAAAGTGGCAGAGAGATCGGAGGAGATGGAGAGGCGATGGGGACTATTTTGAAGAAGGTCTTTGAAGCAGCAGGCAGCGTTTCTATGTCAAATAGATTCGGCTGCGTGCTAACGTAGCTGCCAGTGACTCAGACAACAGCGGGCCAGGTTTCTAGAACTCAGCTCACCTGGAGAGGCTGAGCAGATTGGATGGTTAGATTCTGCTCACTCTCCATATAGCTGGAGGCAAGGTTTCACTGATATGTCTGCTGCTATCAGGCAGACAAGCTGTCTGTGATTCTAATGCATCACCGCATATTGAACATGGCAAACATAGCAGAGACCCATATATTTCTCATTTTATTTAAAGGTCCCATGACATGGTGCTTATGGATGTTTTTATATAGACCTTAGTGGTCCCCTAATACTGTATCTGAAGTCTCTTTTATATAGACCTTAGTGATCCCCTAATACTGTATCTGGAGTCTCTTTATATAGACCTTAGTGGTCCCCTAATATTGTATCTGGAGTCTCTTTATATAGACCTTAGTGATCCCCTAATACTGTATCTGGAGTCTCTTTATATAGACCTTAGTGGTCCCTAATACTGTATCTGGAGTCTCTTTTATATAGACCTTAGTGGTCCCTAATACTGTATCTGAAGTCTCTTTTATATAGACCTTAGTGGTCCCTAATACTGTATCTGAAGTCTCTTTATATAGACCTTAGTGGTCCCCATACTGATCTGAAGTCTCTTTATATAGACCTTAGTGGTCCCCTAATACTGTATCTGAAGTCTCTTTATATAGACCTTAGTGGTCCCTAATACTGTATCTGAAGTCTCTTTTATATAGACCTTAGTGGTCCCCTAATCCTGTATCTGAAGTCTCTTTTATATAGACCTTAGTGGTCCCCTAATACTGTATCTGAAGTCTCTTTGTATAGGCCCTAGTGGTCCCTAATACTGTATCTGGAGTCTCTTTTATATAGACCATAGTGGTCCCCTAATACTGTATCTGAAGTATCTTTATACAGACCTTAGTGGTCCCTAATACTGTATCTGGAGTCTCTTTATATAGACCTTAGTGGTCCCTAATACTGTATCTGAAGTCTGTCTCTTTATATAGGCCCTAGTGGTCTCTAATACTGTATCTAGAGTCTCTTTATATAGGCCTTAGTGGTCCGTAATACTGTATCTGGAGTCTCTTTTATATAGACCTTAGTGGTCCCCTAATATGAAGTCTCTTTATATAGACCTTAGTGGTCCCCTAATACTGTATCTGAAGTCTCTTTATATAGACCTTAGTGGTCCCCTAATACTGTATCTGAAGTCTCTTTATATAGACCTTAGTGGTCCCCTAATACTGTATCTGAAGTCTCTTTATATAGACCTTAGTGGTCCCCTAATACTGGATCTGAAGCCTCTGAAGCCTTTTTCTCAAAATTCCAGAACGGCCCATCTGAGCTTTCATTTTCTCAAAGGCAGAGCATGACACTTCTCTTTTGTTTTAATTCACTTTAAGTTCAGTTTGTTTTGTTTCCGTTTTGTTCTTCTCTATCCCTTCATTTTACAGCAAAGAAACAGCATATAACTAGCTGAACTTATCAAGAGAGAACATTATTCATTCTGATTCTCTAAAGCATGGTCTGTCAGTTTGCAATTTATTCAAATATTCACTGTTCTCTTTGAATGTGGAAATGCATACATATTGTTACCGTCGGACACATAAGGCATGCAGAGCAGGCATGCAGAGCAGGCGTGCAGGGCTCGTACACTGCAGCTCCTTTACTCCCTCTAGGTATGCCCCACTCTGCTGCATTCCCCCCTTTGAAGACAGAAGAAACCTTCATATGCAAATGTATGCGCAAACAAATACAGAGTTAAACAAGCTCCCACTGTCATGCAGATGGTTTTGTGTTTTAAGAGAATTCCAAATAGCAGCAAACATGGGCCAGTGTATGCAGGGATCTGGCTGCAGGCTTCCTAACTGTGTGTGAAGCCACCCTGGGTGTGTGTTTAGTTTCCAACCATCCAGTGGACAAAGACACACTTTTGATTTATTGGCAAACAGTTAATAAGTCTGCAGGCATGGACAGAGTTGGTGTGTGTGTGTACAGGATTTAGTATTGTGTGTGTGGTTAAGCTCCATGCGGAGACAATGTAAAACATGCTGTTGACTGTTGGTCACACATCTAGTTGGAAACAGTTAGAAAGATAGATAGATAGATAGATAGATAGATAGATAGATAGATAGAT
>NC_045742.1:672733-681016 GCF_008692095.1 Etheostoma spectabile
ATAGATAGATAGATAGATAGATAGATAGATAGATACTTTATTCATCTTTATTCAAATTTTAAGTTGAAGGTGACTTCACTGCTACATATTGACCCTGTCTCTAGGAAATTATGTTTCTATATGTTTTAATAGAAGCATGCCACTATCACCTGACCTATCACCTGGATTAGGTTTTTTAATCACATAACAAAGAAACACTATTATTTACTGTAATCTGGAAAGTCACAAAAAAATGTTCACTGACATTTTCAATATCCCCTCATAACAACTCAAACAATATGATTGTCTCTTGAGACAATGCAACCAGAACCAGAACTTCGTGAATCAGTGGCAGGTGGAAGCCCAGGGTCAGCATATATTTGCGGTCGGAACCGGGGGTTAGATGAGAGGATTGATGCTACTCAGATTTCTGCGTGTACATTGAAAAAAGCGAGATAATGTGTTAAGTGAGTTCTAGGGGTACTGGTTGGAGGATTTAGTTACTGCTGGACAGAACCTGACTAGCTGATTCCCTCCATTTCCTTTGTATTAAACAAGCTGGCTGCTAGCTGTAACTTCACATATATGAACAGAGAGACTCTCAAGAAAATCAATCTTGTCATAACTCTAGTTATAAACAAGTGTATATCCCAAATTGTGCAACTATTTATCCAAATGGCATTTGTTGCCTAACCTAATGCAAGACTCTCCCTCCTCCCTACTTAGAGTTTGTTAAAGAATGTAGCATTCCCTAAGAAATTGGCAGAAATTATATTTCTTTACAAACAAATAAAGTTGACCTATATGTAACATAAGTTCTGGGAGAAGGGTTGCATTTTTAATGGAACATGTCAGTTTGTTTTGTAACTTTCCACAGACTTTAGTTTTTGCCTTTCCTTTTGCAATTTCCCCCCTTTCCCAATGTCATGCTCTGTCTTTGCTTTTATTGCACACTTTGTTCACAAAAGCCTCTGATCTGTTCAGCTCCGAAGGATCCTGTTCACACATGAATTATGGAATTGGACCACGTTCAACATTGTTTCACACTGCTCTTTACATTGTGTTGCTATGCATTCATTGGTATGAAGTGCCAATCAGAATAAAACATGACAGGCACCCTGCTGTTAGTTGAAAAGTCTGATGCAATGTTTGCACACAGCTGTTCTGTGCAGCTACTGTGCAGTTCCACTTAATATACACTGTTCCCTAATAGAGATGTGTACGTATATTAATGCATATGCAAACATATGCATACTGTCACACTAAAATATGTCTCATTTACTCTTTGTGTACTGTACAGTATACTACAGAGTTGCACTGACTGGGGCGAACACATTAGCAGGGCTTGTGTATTGTCTTGTGGTTTCTTGTTGTCGTGCAAACATAGTTTAGAGCTTTGTTGAGCCCCGCTGAGTACAACCACACTTGGCTTAATATTCATGGAAACTGTGGATGTATACATTTGTGACTTTTTTATTCAGTATAATTACCACTGATTCTGGCTGCAGCTTGGGATGTGTGAGCATGTGTGTGTAACACTTTCTGTCAGTAGTGGTGGTGTGGTGGTCAGCATGAAACACAAGTTTGCACACCAAGACTCTAAACCATGCTTCACTTGGCCACACACACACACACACACACACACACACACACACACACACACACACACACACACACACACACACACACACACACACATATGACCAGTTTTAGCTTTATAATGAATTAGTCATAACTGCCATCATCAATCAATCAATCTATCAATCACTCACTCACTCCGGCGGGGCTGCCATGGGGGGCATGCATTATGCATAGTCTGTTAGTCTGGAAAGGGAGACAAACTGCTCATTTCACATGCATATGTTTGTGAAGGGCTCAAAAGCACCTTTTGTTAGCTTATGAAGCGTTAAGGTTTGTTGATGCTAACTGCAAGGCACCAGCTGCATGAGTGAGTTGGGCTCTGATTGAGGGACTAGCAGCTATCTTGACCTCCTGACAGCAGACCATCAGGTGGTTTTCTGAAGTCTGAATACCTGCTGGTGGCTGTGAAGCACTACATGAATAAATGTGGATTGATTGATTAAAACGAAAGCTGACAGCAACAGAGAGGAAAACATTTAAATATTAAAAAGCAAAGATGTCATTGGCTGATAGAGATTATGTGGATAAATCTGGTTGGTGTAACTAAAAGAGTAAACACCACTAATCAGCTGAAAAGGGGAAGCGGGAGAGAAGGGAGAGGAATGAGAGTAACAGAGAAACATTAGATCGTCTTCCTGGCTGAACTTTCATTACTGTTCCAGAAGGGTTAACCCGATGTTAGTGGATTCACTAGAGATGGATGAACTAGGCTACATGTGGAAGAAGTGAATATAGTAGAAGTTATTATGTTCTTTGTTCTGACTGCCTACTCTTTGAAATCACATGGAGCTAGTTACAAACTCGGAGGTCAAACAGCGAGATGAAATATGGAATGTGAATCCTCGGCAAAAAATGCTTTGACTTGAACACTTCACACCTCGGCCTCTCATCCTCCTTTTGGTGGATTCATAATGAATGATCTATAAATGAATAATGCATTTTCATTTCATCCACTCCAGTAAAACAAGAATTTGTGATGTGTGACCATGTCCACTCAAGTTAACACAACTGTTTGCTTCCCAACAATGGCTCCTCTCCTCTCTTGTTTCCTCCTCTCCTTTCCTCTCCTCTCCTCTCCTGACTGAGGAGAGCTGGGCGGTTGGCCTGCCAGAAGCAGTTTTTCCTCCCCCAAACTGAGAATATGACAATTCTTTGCTGCAGGCGTGGCAGATACTGTACTAACATGTTCTTGGGATACAAATTCCTCTCTCTGTTTGAAGAGCCTTTGTTTTCCATCAACTTTTTAAGGACTCAAACATTACGGTCTGCCATCCTGCGGGCCAGTCTCAGAGAAGCTGGGTCTACCAAACTGGGTCACCTGATGAAGATGACTGCTGCATCTGTTGACGTCCTAAGAGCGAGTAGCAACATCCCCTCCATCGGCCTGGTCCACAGGGTGGTGAATGAAGTTTGTTCTGCCCTACAGTAAACTCTGGTAGAGAATCGGACTCTGGGTGCTTAGTTGAGTGGGGGGTGGAAGTACAGAGTCCCTTCTCTGACCATCGCCCCAGCTGTGGGGGAGTGGCGGGGGGGAGCAGGCCAGCCACTGTCTTTTTCAACCCCTCACCTGGGCAAGTGTCAAGCTGCAGGGAAGAAAGCTTTATGACACCTGCATAAATGTCCTGAACCTGCGGTCTTTGGCTGAGCTGAAGGAGTCGAGGTGGACTGAGTTTTTTGGCCCAGACGTTTCCCCGCAAGGCGTTTGGCGTTCCCTGTACAAGGGGCCCGTTGAAAAGCAGGCAGCTGACCTTCAATGGAGGACTGTACATGGGGCTATAGCTATGACCAGATACAGAGCGCACCAAGATCCAAAGCTAGGGGAGGGATGTATTTGTTGTCTTCTGCTCAGCTCCATTCACTGGAATCACCTTTTTTGTCCCCACACTGATCATCCACTTGCTCGTACCATCTCCTGCCCAAAACAGAGACGATCCATTAATCAGCAAATAGTGCATTACCTTTGTAATTAACATTCAACTGAGTTTCACCCAGTAATATTTCATTAGTTTATATGCAAATAATTTTGAGCGATTGCCTCATTTGGTCTGTGAGTGCAGTGATATATTGGTCTGATGAAGGAATGTGTGTGTGTGTGTGTGTGTGTGTGTGCGCATGTGTGTGCCTCTGTGTGTGTGTGTATGTGTGTGTGTGTGTGTGTGAGTGTGAGTGTGCACTCATACTGTATGTTAACGCATTTTCATGAACTCTCTCTATCTCTCTGTCTCTGGAACACACATACACACACACACTTTCTCTCCGTCTCAAACACACACATGCACACATGCAGAGACCCACACATGATAGATGGCTAGACCATATATCCTTGTGCTGGGTTTTTAAAGGCATTAGGTTTTTACTCACATCGAACTAATTCCAAATTCACTGCACTCCATCAAACCTGAGTTGACTGTTTAAGCAGCTCGGTCAATTTCTTTTCGGTTTACCTGCAATATACCTGCAGATACTTAAGAGTTTCACCTCAAACAGATGCCGCTTCTGCATGTTTATTAACCAATTCATGAGAAAAAGCTTTAGTAGCCATTGTCTTCCTCCTGATCAGCCTCTCACAAAACTTTGATATATATTTTTCCCTGCTGTTCTTACATCTCAGTGATTAATATAACTTAGCGAGTGCAATGTTACATTATAACAGAATTATTGGACAACGCTACCCAAGATATGACAAAATGGTGTAGAATATCTGATATTTCTACAACCGCTGTTGTGGACAAAGACTAAAAAAAACAATGTCAGGGTTATGATTAGAAGAAAACATATACCCGGGCTCATATGGTACCCTGACACAGTAAACATATTCCAGTACTGTCTACATCCAGAATGTCCATCTCTACAGTAGGACCCCGAAATCATTAAGGGCCCTCTGCCAAACTGCACCCCTGTCAGTATGTAGTTTGGTTTGACTTATAGTTTCTTGTCTTTCTTACTTATTCTTTTTAAAAAAAACAATAAATCCAATTGACTGATCTTAGAAAGAAGAAGAGAGAAAGAAAGAGTGTGTGAGTCTCTGTGTACTCATTTATAATGCATCCTGTCAAAGAAGTGCAGTGATATTGGATGTGATGCACTTCAGAAACTGGTCGTCACAAGAACTCAAGACAAGGAGGGGACAGATAACTCCACTGAGTGTGTGTGTGTATGTGTATGTGTATGTGTGTATCTGTGTGTGTGTGTGTGTGTGCATTCATTTGAGTGTCATTTTCCAAAGGAAGGCATGTAGCTGCACCATCATATCTTTGCTTTGTCAGACTTATCACTCCACAGAAGGTACTCAGTGACGGTTTGTAATTACCTGTGATCAGGTAAGGTTAGGACAGGAATTAGATAGATTACATTCAATTTTATGTCTAGCCAGACATAATTTGCCTCAATAGATTTGAAATTCTGATAAAAATGTGTATATATATACATATATATATGTATATATATAAATATATTTCAACTCCTTCACTGTAAAGTTTAGCATCGCACTGAAGTGCACTGGCATTTACTCTGTCTGGAGTTTCTACTTTTTAACAAAGGGAAAAGTAGTATGATGAGGAATAATAATACATGGAATTTGCATGCTGCTAAACAATATCAAAATGAAAAAGTGTTATGTAGCTTATGCAGTGTCAGTCAGACATAAAGATTTAAGGCTTGGGTCATTTAAAGTAGTAATCCTTTTGATCCGTTACAGTCCTGGTTGATTGGCTGGTGACCGCTGGTTCCAGGTGGTAACAGTGAGAGTTTAATACAACAGTCCATTAGCAGAATTACAACAGAAGATTCAGTGGTGTATCAGTTTACAATGCAGCCAAACAAACTCACGTTGTAAAAGTCAGTCAGTAATAGATGCTACGGAGGTCTGATTTCATGCTCCACAAATATCCACTCTGCAAAAATGGCCGTAGATGTAATCTGACTGACTGATAAACCCTGACCTCACGACAAACTTTGTGTTTCCTGTGACTGCTTCGCAATAAAACGCACTGCTTTGCCAGTTGAATGCCTTTAACAGTCAAGAGTGAGGCTGAGAAAATAAAAACTGAAATCCAGCATGGGAATGGCAGAACAACGGAAACTACAACATAGAAAGGTAATTACAGAATGTGAACAAATGGCTTTCGCTGAGACAAATGCAGATCACACATAATAACAGAAATAGGGTTTGATTTCATTCAAATATTAGGAAGTTTAACTGTAAAAATGATTTCATAACATGTCCTATTCAGTCTGTGTGCAGTCAGCTTAGCACCTGTTGTTAGCCTCATAGAATCTCCCAGAAACATCAGTATGTACCCTGTGTGTGCCTCTCATTTTGTCAGCATGTTTGTGCGACACTCAGGCAATATCATTACATGACAACTGCCAATGTGTCCACTCGGGCTGATTCATCGGCCCTGAGTCTGGGGGCTTGTCCAGGAAAGAAGGCTCTCCATCAAGCTGAAAGGGAGCAGACGCTGGCCTGAAGTTGACAGCTTTCCAATATGCAAACTTTCTGTGTTTATTTATTTGCTTCTTAATGACCCCAAGTTCAAGCCAAGGGGGCATTTCTTTTTCCCTCTGTGAAAAAAAGAAACAACAACACAGTCATTTTTCTTGCTGATCATTTGTCACTGGCACATCAAAGTCAAGGACCGGAATAACTTTGACTGGAAAGTTTGCTCTACACTTAAGATGGATGCCTTTGAAAGTTTACCCTTTAATACCAATAAGTGCTTATGTCATTACTGCCCCCCAGCACACATTTCCGTTACCTCTGCCCACACACCTTCTTCTCTTCTTCCCTCCCTCCCTCCCTCCCTCCCTTCCTGCTTTAATCAGAGTAATGCCAACCCAACACAGCACTATACGCTAGGTTAGACAACAAGATGTGTAATGAGATTACACACAGACTACAGCACTGCATGCAGTTAAGTTAGCAGAGATGGAAGGTGCCAGCCTCCCCTACTCTGCCTTTGTACGCTTTTGGAAGGACATTCAAATGAGTTGGCTGAGAAGAAACGTAGCTAGAGCTCTGTCACATTTCTCCTCTCCCTGAAAGTGGCTGCTAGGTACCTGTGGCACTTTTTTGACTCGTCTCAATGGAAGATAGGATCGGGCCGGCTGTTACTTTGATGTGTTGTTATGTTAAGATCCCCCAGCCTCGTCTTCAAGTGACTCTCAAAGTTGCACCGTCTCACTCTCTCTATGCATCAGACTCTTTGGCTCTTTTCTGCATGTTAATGAACTCGGCAATAATCCCTGTTGGTTTTTTTGGCAGGGGTAGGTTCAGGACAGACAGCTTCTCTTTGTTTCCCTTAGTCTTTCAGTATGGGCAAGCATGTGTGCTGATTTTTGTGTCAGTGCACTTGAGTGTGTCTGTCTAGTGAGAATAGGGTAAATCAGAATGACTCATTTAGATGAGAAGGAAAAAAGAGAAAAAACCATAGCATCCTTGTTTTAGTCCTGAACAAGACTAATTACACCTCCGCTTGCGCTGCCAAAGATCACTGTATCCATGTCTTATTGGAAGAGAGGGTTGCTACGACCAGACCACTAGAATAATCATACCACAGCTGTTAATCAGGATCTGCCTTTTCATCATTCATCAGTACCTGAACTTTGTTTGATCTGGCTGTGCGCTCCCCCTCTGTTTAATGTGTGTGCATGTGCCTGGATGCATATATTGGTGTATGTGTTTACAGGAGGCATGCAGGGAGGCTTAGAGAAAACTATTTTCCATGTATCATAAGTATGGTAAACATATTTATAATACTGGGAGTGTGTGTGTGTGTGTGTGTGTGGGTCTTCAGAGGGTGTTGATTTGTTTGAATGTATTGCACCAAGCAGGGGATGCTAATCTCATGGGGGGTCAGACTTTAGTAGGATTAGCGAGGGCAGGGAGATACAGGTGCCGGAGCACTTATTCGTCATGCTGATAAATTTATATACAGGTATGTGTGTGTGTGTGTGTGTGTGTGTGTGTGTGTGTGTGTGTGTGTGTGTGTGTGTGTGTGTGTGTGTGTGTGTGTGTGTGTGTGTGTGTGTGTGTGTGTGTGTGTGCGTGTGTGTGTACGCTTCTCCTCTGTTCCCAGAGGACAGACTATAACTTCAAAGGCATCCAGATTATCTTTCATGAATGCAAATCAGTGTATTTGAAATGAGGTGAAATATATGATTCAGCGACAGAGACTGTTGTTGAGACTGTTTGACAGACTTTCAACTCACAGCTTTGGCGGAGCTTTTCGTGCATCCCAGTGGGGGCTGGGGGAGTTGAACCTGAGTGGACAATGTTCAACGTCTCTATTGCTGAAGCTGCGGTGGAGGACTGTGGTCTTAGGCTCTTAGGTGCCTCAAGGGGCAGTAACCCATGAACACCCTGGTGGACACCGGTGGTCAGGGAAGCCGTTCGACTGAAGGAGTCTTTCAGGGATATGCTATCCCAGAGGACTCTGGAGGCAGTTGTAAGGTACCAAAGGGCTGCAGCAGGTGGGGGAGAAGTTTGGAGAAGACATGGATCGGGACTTCATGTCGGTACCAAGGTGCTTCTGGAAAACCATTGCCCACCTCAGAAAGGGGAAGCGGGGAACCATCCCAGCTGTGGACAGTAAGGATGGGACGCTGTTGACCTCAACTAAGAAGGTAGTATGGCGGTGGAAGGAGCACTTTGAGGAACTCCTA
>NC_045742.1:681026-681177 GCF_008692095.1 Etheostoma spectabile
CAGCTAATACACCCTCTATGGTAGAGACAGAGCTGGAGGATGATGCTAACACGTCCTCTATGGTAGAGACAGAGCTGGAGGATTTCAAAAAGAGGGTCTAGAGGGTATGTGCCAGTTACAGGGGTGTCACACTACTCAGCCTCCCTGGTAA
>NC_045742.1:681187-681315 GCF_008692095.1 Etheostoma spectabile
CTCCAAGGTGCTGGAAAGGAGGGTTTGGCGGACAGTCGAGAAACAATGCGGATTCCGTCCTGGTCGTGAAACAACGGATCAGATCTTCACTCTCACAAGGTTCCTGGAGGGAGCCTGGGAGTATGCCC
>NC_045742.1:681325-698529 GCF_008692095.1 Etheostoma spectabile
ACATGTGTTTTGTGGATCTGGAGAAAGTGTATTACCAGTCCACCGGTAGACACTGTGGGAGGTGCTGCGTAAGTGTTGGGTGAGGGGGTCCCTTCTTAGTGCCATCCAATCTCTGTATGACAAAAGCGAGAGCTGTGTCCGCGTCCTCATGAAAGCTGGGTCATGACCCAAAGAACCAGATCCAGGGTAGAAGCGGCCAAAATGGGTTTCCTCAGGAGGGGGGCTGGCGTCTCCCTTGGCGATTGGGTGAGACGCTCAGTCATCCGAGAGGAGCTTGGAGTAGAGCTGCTCCTTCACGTCGAAAGGAGCCAGTTGAGGTGGTTCAGGCATCTGGTTAGGATGCCTCCTGGGCGCCTTCCTAGGGAGGAGTTCCAGTGACGTCCAGCTGGGAGGAGTCCTTGGGTAAGATGCACGACTAGGTGGAGGGACGTCCAGCTGAGAGGAGGCCTTGGAGAAGACCCAGGACTAGGTGGAGGGACGTCCAGCTGGTAGGAGGCCTTAGGGAAGACCCAGGATTGGATGGAGGGATGTCCGGCTGGGAGGAGGCGTTGGGGAAGACCCAGGACAAGGTGGAGGGACGTCCAGCAGGGAGGAGGCCTCGGGGAAAGACCCAGGACAAGGTTGAGGGATTAGATCTCCAACCTGGCCTGGGAACGCCTCGGGGAAGACCCAGGAATAGGTGGAGTGGTTATATCTCCAACCTGGCCCGGGATCCCCCAGTCGGAGCTGGTTAATGTGGCTCAAGAAACGGAAGATTGGGGTAACCTGCTGGGGCTGCCCCCCCGTAACCCAATAGCGGATAAGCAGACGGAGATGGATGATGGATGGAGATTGTTGTGGGGTACTGTAGATATCTTGGTGTTTTAGTAAATGAGGTTCTCACTTTCACTCCCCCTCTCTTTTCTTTCTTTTTTTTCTCTTCCACTCTTTTTACTGCACCTTTTCTGCTGTTCGTTATGATCTAATACCTACAATGTCAACATCATTGATGGGCCCGGCCCGCCTGGGGCTTGAGCAATCTGCATCCGATTGTCACAGATGACCAGGGTGGATCCCCACAGGTGATCCATCACCATGGTAA
Organism: Etheostoma spectabile; assembly: GCF_008692095.1. Classification (NCBI taxonomy): domain Eukaryota; kingdom Metazoa; phylum Chordata; class Actinopteri; order Perciformes; family Percidae; genus Etheostoma; species Etheostoma spectabile. The sequence goes on from NC_045742.1 coordinate 682,407, forward strand.
CCGGACGACAGGGACCAACTAGCACTGCAACAATTGATCAATGTGCAAACTGTAATTAAAAGTGCGGCACTAATAAGTACCTTGGGAGCAATAGCCATTTCGCACGCATGGTCAAAGCACGGGAGAAGAGGAAGATGTAGAGATGATGGAAGAGGAGTGGGGGGGGGGCTAGAATGAGGGATAAGAGGGATGGAGATGGTTATGGATATGGGAGGTATTAAAGATGAGTAGAGTTAGAGGAAGGGAGGGTGCAGGAGATGCTGAAGGGCTGGAATGAGGGCCTGGGTGAGAAGATCAAAAGTGTTACGATGGGCAGATTGAAAAGCAAGGGGGTCAGGGAGGCCGAGGGAGGGGGGGGGGGGGGGGGGGGCTGCTGGCTGTATATCTACAATCAGAAAAAAGCGGAAGGAGAGGAGGCCAAGGCGGAGGTAGACATGAAATGACTGCAACAGGGAAAATATCATCTTTGAATTATGAAACATTTTAGAGGCCTGTTTCTCATTGGTGGAAGGTAACTAAGTACAATAACTCAAGTACTGTCACTGACGCTTTCTACTTCTACTCCTCTACATTTCAGAGAGAAATATAGTTCTTCTTACTTCACTACAGTCCATCACATACCTATGATTGAAGTTCTAGATGTGTTTTTCACAAAACACATCATACTATCAGTTATTACTCTAATTCAACCTACAACATAAGCGCCCTACAAGTACAGCTAAAATAATTTGTTACTTCTTCCACCACTGCTGCTTCTGAGCCAGATGTGTGAGCCCAACCTTTACAAATTCTACACTGCCTATAATCCAAGTGAGGACTCCAAAGATGGAGCGATGGAGGGATGGAGAGAAGAAGACTTAAAATGCAGCCCTTTGTCTTTTAATCTTTTACCATATCTTAATGGGCTGCACCCTCATACATATCCTAATTAAAAACCCACCTTAAGTCTCAACAACAATGAATCACAAATGCATACTCCCTAGCAAGTGCTGGCGCGCACACACACACACACACACACACACACACACACACACACACACACAGACACACACGTTCACCTACTCCAAAGTCATAAACCTTGGGTGGGATATTCTTCTAAATCCCTCCGTAAACAATTAGGCAAGTTATAAAGTGTTTAATGAGATAAAAGCAGATAAAACCTTGTCTTTTGTTTGTCTGTCCGTTGGGACCATGAGCCAGGAGTTAGTTTGTGTTATCAGCATGTCTCCCCTGAGTCGGGTGCACGGCTGGAGAGCTCCAGGCATTAACACACACCGCTCCGTCTCGGGGTTTGTGGGCGTGTTTCAACTTCAGTACGACGCTCCAGGTAGGCTATAAACGAACAAACCAAGTTTATTCAATTTGTCTTTTATTTGGCTCTGCTTCTCTCTCTTTCTCTCAATCTCTCTCTCTCTTGGCTCTCTTCTCCCCAGCCCTAAATACATGTAAGGCATCTTCTCTGAACCTCACACACCTTCAGACACCAGCACAGCCGAGGCACGTTTCATTTGCCCAGGAGGCGGCAAATTAAACAAGGCTGTGAAGGAGAAATTCCACCCTCTGCCTTTTCATTTGAATTTGTGATTGCTTGCTGTGGTGCTGCTGTCTGCCGCTACACATTGGGAAGCATGAAATGAGAAGAGCTTTAGTGTTTATTGAGACTCATGCGGTGTTAAGCGGACAGGATACAGTACAATCTCATTTTCATTCATGGCAGCCAGTGTTCATTCAAAACAATGCGCCAGGAGCTCTGCTACAAAGGACCGAGAATCACCCCAAAAAACTGTTTAGAGAATTACCGCTGCTGTTACTGCCATCGCTTTTTTTTCAATCTGCCTATCTGCCTGCCTATTAACTGTCTTGGCCTTCTTTCATCAATTCCGTTCTCATGGTCGGTGCTTGGTTGTTATCGCGCATTATCCACTAATTGAAGCCTGTTCTGTCAACAACCCCTCACATCTAGAAGATCTTATCTGCCCTCAATACGTCTGCAAATATTTTGTCCCATGAATGATTCATGCGTCTTTGCATGTGATGGCAAAATTCATATCATTGTTTACTCCTCCACTTTAAATGTGGTGTGGCTCGCTATATGAGACTGCAATTACCGGCGAGAGCCAGGGAGGAAACGGCAGAAATGTCACCACACTCGACTGAGCTAAAACTGGCTTAAATGACAACAAGCACTCTCCGTGTCACATAAACAGACTAACAGGCATCAGGCTTTAACGTACACTTCGCCATCCTTATTCGAAGAGGCTAATGCAGACGTTTGGAGAGACAAATTGGCGAGACATCAAAATACCTTTGTGGTATAGGAAGTGTGTAAAGGTTAGTGCATCAGATCTTACATTTGCATATCCATAAAAGGTTTTTTTTTCTGTCATGTACTGTACGTGTTAGGGCCATATATTTTTCTCCATCATCACAGGAAATGGAAGATCATACATTCTTTCCATTTCTATCCTCCACACAAAGTCACTTGAGAGTTGCACTCGCTGCTGCTTTTAAAGTTATGGGTCGCTGCCCTTTATACCAGACGTAACAGCTCGAGCTGCAAAGTGTTCCTTGAGCTTTCAGTTTCCTCCCAATAGCAGCGTTCCTTTGTCAGTTGCACATTGTTTTTCCTTGTCCTGTCCCAGAGCTGCAGCTGTTTCCCCCCTCTCCTTCTCCTTTACCCTTACTCCCCCCCCCCCAATACTTATTTGAGTCTCAGCTAATGACACATTCATCTTCTGTCACCTTCAACGCGTTACCTCTCAAAACGTTACCTCTTTTTGACAAATGCTTTCGCTTCCCAGAGGCCACCGGTGTCAAAACATCAGAGGGTGGAGTGACGGTGTAAATACCAGCAACGGATGCTTCCTTCAGGATAATCACCACTGCTGCTGGCCTGCTCCTGGCACTCAGCACCCGCCTCAGCTTCTCTCTTTGATTTGCAGCAGGGGGGGTTGTTTATCTGTGTGTGTGCAAGCTTGCATCTATGTGTGATTAATCTACACTGAGCGAAAGGTAGGGTGCAATCAGTGCTCCATTTGCGAATAGTAAAGGGCTCTGTGACCATGAAGGGGAAATGGGAAATGGGAGATGGCGTGTCCAGTGTTTTAGCAGGGGTAATGGAGCATAAGAAGTCATTTAGGACCAGCTCTGCCCTGTCACATGCCTGTCACAATGCTGGTTCAGCAGTGTCAGATCCGATGTGCCTCTGGTTGAGCGCCGTGCGGCACCCTGGCATCTCCCATAGTCCCACGTCAGTCAAAGACAACACACATCACAATCAAAAACACACATCCACATAGATACACATTCATGGCATCATGGAAAAGGCAACAGAGCTGCAGCGGCCCCCGTCAAGCCATCAAATCTGTCCCCACCAGATAAACATCCTCTCGACACTGTGACATTTTCCCCAACACAAGCTGAGTGTGAAGGCTGCAAACGTGCACAGCTGCGTGTGTATGTGTTCATGTCTGTCTGAGTGTATTTCATTTATGCATGCAGAAATAACAGGCCTTTTATATAAAGAGCAAAATTAATGTATGACCCTGCTGTACCGGGTAATAAATCACCCCACGTGAAGGATGTGCCTTTTCCTTTTTTGTTTTGGCTCCCCTCCCTGAAATGTTACCATTAGCATTTTGTTGTGTTGTGTCGAGATAAATGATTGTAAGACTTATGCAGAGAGAATAAGATGATGCCAAGTGTTTCTGGCTCATCATGTCAAACTCTCCTGTTTTTGATCAATGGGAAAAGAGCAGCAAGTTGACTTCATTCGATTTGACGTGTACTTTTAACTCCCTGTCAAGTTAAATTCAATTATTTGATATTTGTCTTTTTTATGCCCTGCAAACTGCTATATTTTTCCTGCTGACGCACAATGGACCGTTCATTATACATTCTAATGGATAGGACAGCAAACGTTATCAGTGGCCGTAGTATAATTTTAAAGGTCCAGTACTGTGGCCATTTTTTCATTTCAGTAAACATAGACTAAATAATTTTGATGTGTGATTTGTAAGCCAGTTTTAACCCTTTTATCTTCCATACTGTCACTCTGACTCCAAAGCAACCATCCGGACTCCGAGGACTTCAGCGCAGCAGTGGATCTCTCGGTCAGACCACCTTCCAAAGGTTTCACTTTCACTCTCAAAAGTCCTTCTTCTTCCCTCCGCTCCATTTGTCCTCCTCCTCCTCCCTTTCCACACCCTGTGCGAGGTTGAATTAATGTTTGACTGTGGGAGACTTGTAGATGGCAAATGTTCACATTCATTATGCATGACTTCCATGTTGCTGTTAATTTCTCGGAGCCAGCCAAGTCGAGGAAATGATTTTGTACATTATGTTTGTTTAATGAAATTGTCACACTAATGGAAGTGAGGCTGAATAAGATGGAGATGACTGTTCTGTTTGTCGTTTTTATGACCTTTTTTTTTTCTATCACAACTAGTTTTCACATCATCACCCTCATGCGGTATTTATGGACCAATGCAATACTCAAGGAGTTGAGAGTAGACAGAAGACTTCTGTTGGATCCCTGAAAATCATTCATCTGCTCTCAGTCTGTGGTGCCCTCAGCGTGGTCACAATCAGTTAAAGATAAATTGACTAACTACCTGTGTACGCGCAGTCACACCTATTTGTAAGAGTGCACCAATGTAAGTTTGTGTACAGCTCACACACATTTACTTAATGTCGGTATGTGTTTTGAGAGCTGAGGATTCCTATGTGCTGACTTGTGAATAATTTAGCTGTCTGTAAACCTTCTCTGGCCATAGATCTCTCAGCAAACATGCTTTATCTCCCCGCTCACTGCGCCTTAAAACCAGCCGGCGTAAATCTACGATCCTAATCACAGGCCCCGTGTTTCTTCACCTCGGAATCAGCCTTTACGAGCTCTCACATCAGCTGATAAACACTGACATGTTGATTAGCCCCAGTGTGTGCCTATCATGCCCATCCCATTACATTTGAGGCACAGGGCTAAACATCACATTTAAAAAAATAAAAAATAACAGGCATTTTTTGCCAAATCAAGAAGGTTGTTAAACATTGCTTATCTCTGTTCTGAATGTAGTTCGAGTTTACTCAAAGACTCCTTAAACCATCTGGATCAAATATATACACTACACTACATTAAAAAAAGACATTTGACTATATGTGTAGCTGGGAAATGACAATACATACAGTATAAAAGCTTTTTTTTCGTATGAATATGATATAATGTAATACCTCAACATGACAAATATAACCGGTGTTGGGCAAATTACTTGCAAAATAAGCAACTCGTTACATGTTACCAGTGGTGGAATGTAACTAAGTACATTTACTTAAGTACTGTACTTAAGTACAAATGTTGAAGTACTTGTACTTTACTTGAGTCTTTTATTTTCATGTCACGATCTACTTACATCCGGAAGTAGAAAGTTACAGATGTTACTTATTAAGAATGTAACTTACCAATTACTTGAAAGTTGAAAAGTTATTGGTCATAACATTGTCTTTAAAGGGGCTGTACTTGAACTTCAGAATGTGAATAGAGCAGCAAACACATTTGTGCTATGTAGAGATATAGTGGAGTAATGGCGTCCTGAGCAGAGGATGATGTCACACTCCCTGTGTGTGTCTTGTAATCCGAGCCTCTCCATTATTGTTTTGATACCCGGTCCGGCCGCATGTGCATGTTAGTGCATGTGGCCGTGAAAAAAAAAAGAGATATTTTACATTCTGCGAAACATACTTGAGAGTTGTGTGGAAGCAATCGAGTACAGCCCCTTTAAACAACTTCCAATCCGTCACACCTACATGTCTAATCTTCAGTTTTAACATGAGGAAGTACAAGCGGCCAGCCAATAGAGCTTCAGGACATCCCCAGGTTATGTGAGCTTAGTCCTGGTGATGTAGGGTATTAAGATGACCGCTTCTTAAAGCTCCATTGTGTGATGTGTAATTACTTCCACCAACTAATCAAAGTATTCTCGTAAGCGTAGAATCTGCCATTCGCAATCATTCAGAATACGCGTACGAGCGAGTCGCTCGAATGGCGGCAGCCATGTTGCACCTCTATCTTTAAACAGCATCAGCCAAATACTCAGTGGCACCGTGAAGAAAGGAAGGGGGAGATTACTGCAACTGCCGGCAGATTTGAAAGCCTGTTGAAGATGGAGGATGACGTCTATTATTCTATAACATGTCCTATAACATGTTACATGTCCTATTCTCTAGGACATTAAAAATGTTAAAAACAATTAAAACAACTTCACATATAGCTTGGATTTTTCAAGATGGAAAGCAAGGATTTTAAAAGGGACGCCAAAGATGCTGGCTTTCTTCTCTAAAGGTAATTCAGCCTATAGTTGCTTGGCTAACTATAGCTGGGTTGGGCATAATGCTAGATCGACATCTAGGACGTCAAAGAAAAAAAAAAGGCAGACAACACACGTCAGGCTTTACTAACATTAGCTAGCATTTGTTTTGGAACCTGATAGCTGATGTTAGCTATGAAATGGTACCAAACGTAACAAATGGTAAAAGTCGTACATCTTGGAATAATACCGTAGGAGTTAAAACGCGCTTGGAAGGGGAGTGGCTGGAAAGTAATATTCAATTGGTGGTCATATACAATTTCCCCGCTAGAAATTCTTACACAATGGAGCTTTAAAAGTAACCTGGTTCATGTCATTCCCCTGCACATAGCAAACCTACATGTGAACAAGTCTTTTACCTACATTTGGTAGAGGCTAGCCGTCTCCCTACACACCGTTTCCCACAGCTGTCTGTCCAAGTGGACCGGCAGAGAAGACATCATCACGCCTTTATCAAAGGCCAGAGAAGACAGCCAACAAGTTGATCCACAAGTATTGTAAATCTCCTACATAACTTGCCACTAAAGAAATTCCAATACTGTAATGGGGCGTTACTGCCAAACACTGAATATGGTTGATAAGAAATGGTTACATTTTGTTTCACATTTTACAAATTGAGCATGGATATACGTAATTTCCGGCAAGAGTATTTGTTTGGATTGGGATGCATTGCAATTTAGGAAAACCCCCATCAGTGTCCGCATTTTTTAATTAGGTGGCAGATGGAGAGTTTTTTATGCAGATGGTTGAAAGAGTCTTTGAGGATTCTTGAAATACCTTCATAGCAGCGGTAAGTGCTTCAATGAGCTTCTATGTTTTTAGCTATTCATTTTTTGCCATTGTTAAGGATCCTGTACCCACACAAAACACAACTGTAAAAGATCATTTCTGAGTTTAGATTACTTTCACTGCAAATAAATGGTCCTTTACTTGTATGGATGAAGGAAAAAATCCCCAAAACAACCATTATCCCTCACATGCCTCTTCCATTTAACTTTTACATATCAACATTAATCCGTTTGTACACAGGACCTTTTGTCCAAAAAAGTGTATGCACATGTGAATGATAGCTGTTTGTGTGTGTGTGTGTGTATGTGTGTGTGTGTGTGTGTGTGTTTATTGCAGTGATGCTGATGCTGCCTCTAACCCAAAATCCATCACTGAGTCCAGCCATGCGATTACAGCATGCCATGGGAAACGCTGACTACTGCTGCTACTCTATTAGGCAAAGTGCTTGTGTGAGTATGTGTGTGTCTATGTGTGTGTGTGTGTATGTGAGAGCGAGAGAGAGAGAAAGAGATAGAGAGGGAGAGAGAGAGAGAATCGGTATTATCCCAGACCAGGTGCTAAGTGCTTCTCACTACCCTCTTTTCGGTTCTGGACCATTTTCTCACATGGCGCACCGATCCCCCGCCACTCCACGGCTGTGAGTCAGTCCGTCCTGCCGAAGAGTGATATTACCGTATGCTGCTTTGCAATGGATTGATTTCTGCTCTCTTGCTTTCTATCTTCTTTCACCCCCATCCCCATCTAGCTTTGTAGATAAAGACTTTGTCCAAAAACACTTTTTCCTAAACATCTGCTCAGACAGATATGTGGAAATGTCTGCATAGTTTCTGCGTGTGCATATATTGCATTCCTCACTATTGTGTGTGTGTGTGTGTGTGTGTGTGTTCGTGTGTGTGTGTCAGTGTAGAAGGCCAGGCGGCTTTGAAATAGGGATTGATGTGTCCATTTAAAGACAGGTGTTTAGAGTGGGACTGAGGGCTGCGGCAGCGTCACTCCGCCTCGGTCTGCTGCCTCTGTCTCCACCACTGGCTTTGATTACTTGTTGTTATTGGAGTGTGAAATCTGAATATGCTTTTTCATCACTCAAAGTTGGGCTTGTGTTGGTGCAAGGAGGCGTGCGGGCAACAGCAGAGTGCTTGGTTTTATGATGTGTAGTTGCTCTGAGTTTGTGTTTGCAGTTGCAGTGTTGCAGAGTTTGAACTCTTGGGCTCTTTTTAAAAAACACTTATTTTTTAAATCAAAACATTTAAAATCCACATCTATGCAATACATTTTTTATTTTTCTTCGGGATGGGCAATGTGCCTTTTGCTTAGGCGGTTGCTCCACCACTTTGGTCCAGACTGAAATTATATGATGGATTGCTATTACATTTTGTACAGACTGCAGTCCTCAGAGGATGAATCCCTCTCACTGTCCTTCTTGTGATGTGAGGCTGATATTGTGGTTTTTCAGTGAAATATATAAAATTATACACACTTTTTTTTTTCTTAAACACATTTTTGCAAACTAGGCTGGTTTCATCAAAATATTTAACACAATTAAAAAAAAAACACTGCAACCAAACTACATGTATCACTGAGAAGATCCAACTTTTGCACACGCTTCATTCATGTTACCAGATTGTTATCTAACCAACTACACACTGTTGGGCCTAATGAAAAGCACTCTCATCGTTAGTATGCTTTGTTGTTATACTAAAATTGTTCAAATTGCAGAAAGTGCTTCAGATTATTCACATGCACAGAAATATTTGCAGACACACACATGCAGTTGAAACATTTATTTGATATACTTTTTTGTTCACCAAACAAGTCAGTGCAACATATGCACAGCAGATATTTTTACATTGGACTAAACAACACATGCTCACAGAATAGTTTAAACTGAAAAAGAAAATTGCAGAAAGAATATCTATAAAACAAAGAGTCAAGAAAAATAATTAGGCAGCATCTTACATTGTTGCTTACTTCCTGATTGAAGTGGTAACAATTAACCATGTAGGGGTTTGGCCAATCAGCTCATGTCGTGTCATTTTGAATGGCAAACCTGTGACTTTATGTCAGATTGGTGTGTTTTATGCAGAGAACCGTGTTCAGTGAATTTAAAAAGTGTCATTTTGAACTGAAAAAGGTGTGGGAAGCAGACAATGTGTTTAGCCTTTAGGAGACTTGAGAAGAGGTTTTGCTCTCTGTGTGTCACTTTAAACGATTGTGCTAGGCATGGCATTTTTGTGTGTTAGAAATTAGAAAAAAAACTTGTAACAACTATGGGATGTATTGTCCTGATATTTCGTACAGGCATGTGTGGTCCCCAGATGAATCCCAGTGACTTTAGTGATCCTCTGACTTCTGCTGTCTACTTGATGGATTAGCACATTCCTTCCAGTCACTCATGGTCCCCTGAGGATGTATCCTAACGACTTTGGGGATCCCCTAAGTTTTGACATTAGTGGTGATAAATGAAATGTCTCAACTTGCTGCTCTCAATATCAATTGTAATAACTTTGGTGATCCCTTCCCTTTCTATATCCAGTTAAGAATGGTTTGGTTTAAAACCACATCCCTGATAAACCAATGACATTCCCATCCGCCATACTTAATGTTTAGTCCTAATTAGCAAATGTTAGCATGCTAGCACTCTAAACTAACATGGTAAACCTAGTCAACGTTATACCTGCTAAACATTAGCATGTTAGCATTGTCATTGTGACCACGTTAGCATGCTGATTTTAGCATTTAGCTAAGTACAGCTTCATAGAGCTTGGTTTTACTCAAAATAAAGCTTTGTTCAAATTTTTTTTTTACGAGTGTACTTTTCTTTCTACCTGTGTCTGATGCTATTTGTCGTACCACTCTCTAAGTAAATCAGTGGGTTGAGACTTCTTCTAAATGTTCTCATGCTGTAAGCTGACAGCCAGACAGCTGAGCGTTTAAATAGCTGGAGTGTGTTATAAAAAGACAGAGAGCACCTGGTAAAAGTCTATTAATCTTCAGGTGCTTGGAGGAGACATTCGTTATCAGAGCTTGGGAATTAAACATGAGCATGAATTCTTCAGAGGTGCAATATAAAAGAGTTGGATAATTTTAGAAGGGATCACTCCACCTGTAATTTTAGCTCCCCTCAAAGGCCTCTCTGTCTCTGCCGTTTACAACTAATCCCTTTTGGAATATGAAAGCTGTGTTCTCCAATATGTATTCACAAAGTGGATTAAAGAGACTCAATAGTTCAGGTTTTGTTTTTCATGTGATTAAGTGAAACCTGTGAGAGTGATTAGATTTTTCAGCAAAGGGAAAAACGCGAAAGACTAAAATACCATGTAAACACTGTCTATTGTTCCAACATCGTTTGCAGAAAGAGTGTTTTTTTCGTTATAAAATGAGATATATTTTGCAGTTTGATGACTATGACTGATCTTGGAACAGGTTGGGAAAATAAATAAATACATGTTAATGACATTACAGTTTCTTGATTTCCTAAAGTGCAAATATTCTGCTCCTTTTCAGGACCGGAACTGTATTTAGAAGTTGGAACCGAATAGGTTCATGTGGTTTAATTTTCAATAAACACCATATTGTTTTAGCTCCAGAGTGAGACATCTCACTTCTGTTCCACCTTTGTTGAGAGTCACACATGCTCAGTAGCTAGGTAAGGACTACTAGCCAGTCAGAATTAGAGTATGAGTGAGTATGAGTACATATATATATATAGTGTTTATGTGTGTAAGCAATCGGCAAAAACTGTAAATCTGGCTACGATTCAATCTTTGTGTCCTGCTTGTGTGTGTTTTTTGAAAATGCACATGAAGATGTATTTGTTTTTTTAGGGGGGGGGGGGTTCACAGTGGCGCCTGTGATATTGCAGCACAGATTGATTGATTGATTATTCTGACCACAGCACTGACTGCTTTACACCAATTAGCCTTTGACCTCATAGGTGAGCAATCACATCAAGGATGATAGGTGGGGAAAAACAGGATGGTCCTAATTTACCATCCCATTATCATGGCCCTGTCAGGAAGGACTGGAGGGAATGAAAGAGGGAGGGACACAAGGACGGGGAGAAAAGGGAGAGAGAGGGCGCTAAACGGAGGGAGAGAGACAGATTAATCAACAACGAGGTGGATGAGAGAAAGCAAAGTGACTGTAGAACGTTGAGGAGCGGGAGCTCAAATTGCGCCCTAATTCTGATGTTTATTTTATCGGAGGAAGCAGGTGTGCCATGTCCACAACCTCGCAGAGCTTCTCTGGCCCATTCTCGCCGGCTGTGTGGCGCGCTTAGAGATAAGACTGTAATGAAGTCAGATGGGAATAACACAGACCACCAAAGGAAGCCTTGGGCCAGAAACTGTTGCTTCCATCCCTCCTCCCTCAGCTACCCTTTGTCTCACAACATAAATTTGCTCAGTCATCCCTGTTCTGCCGGCTCTGTTTCTTTAGGGACTGTTGCTGAAGGAAAATACGTTGCACTGATTCCCAGTGGGTAGTCGAGCCCCTGGAAGCTCCGTGTTTGTCTTCTCACGCAGACGGCAATCAAGCAGAGAAGGTTAAGCAATGAAGCTAAATGGAAACTTGTAGGAGTTAAATGCAAGGGCATCGGACCGGGGGGAAGAGGGACTGAGCACCCAGGGCCCTCATTTGAGGAAGACTCACAAGATGCTAGAATGAATAGCTGTGGATGTGGGGAGGGGCCCATAGAAAATCGCTTTCTACTGGGCCGAGAATTTGTGCTACGCCCGGGTTAAATGATCAAGTCTTTCAACTGTTAGCTTTACATCTCAGGAGCATAGATGACATTTAGGTTCACTAGATGTCATACATTCCTTTGAGGAACATACGGTTGAGGAGGGGGTTCCAATAAGCAGAGGTCTAATTAGCTGCAGCTTAATGAGCAGAGGTGTCTTCTTCTGGATTTTGCTCTTCTTGTTAGTGTCATCACACATGTGTTTCCCCAGTGTCTTTTATTTGATAAAGCTGCAGAGCATATACTGCAGTGTCTTTAATGAGAGGATTGCTGGAAATTCAAAAAGGGCAACCCCTCACTTCCTTTTTGGCCCCTGACACCTACTTTTGAGCCCTAATTGCAGGTTATGGCTTTTGGTGTGGGTGTGATTAATGAGCAATTCAACCAAAGAATCTGCTTACGAAGACCATGTGATGTGTTTCATCAAGTGAGGTTTTTCTATTTGAGAACATTTACTAAAGGTACCAACCTGCAGACCGATGAACTCCAACCTGACCCATTATTAAAGGAGCACAAAATCACAAGCAGTCTGTAAAATTATATGCAATTTGGTGTAGCCTATTAACTGTCATTACTTTGCAATGACGGGTTTCACGTCCCAATACGCCATGACATTGAGTACCCAGCACTCACAGACATGCCATAGCAATATCCAATACCCACTTAGGCTCTCAAATGAATTCAGATATAGCAGTGATGTGTAGCTATGTGTGCTACACATAGCTACACAAGTTTCATGCACACCCTTTAAGCTGGGCAGAAGAAAACATTTTGCCGGATGTAGCAGGTGTAAGCACAGACGCACTGACAGCACCGTGGGTTTGAAAGCTGGCCGGTGTGTGAGGCTGTGTGTGTGTGTGTGTGTGTGTGTCGATGTTTTTTGGGAGAATGGATTACACATTAGTACCCTTGTTTCCTCTTCCACCCCTCCTTCTCCCTCTTGTCCCTCTATCCCACTTTTCTCTCTCCTCCTATTATTCTCATTCTGCACTAGAGGGCCGTCAGCGAACCCTGAATGCATTATGCTGTCTGCTCCATTGTTTGGGCTGTTTCTCTGCGCCTGTGCCCCACTCTCTCCCAATATTTGTTTTCATTAATCACAATGGGTGCCTGCTGCGGGTGTCTTGATGGCTTTTTTGGTCGTCTTTTGTTCCGCAGTGCAGCTTTTGTCTTTAGGCATTGGCTTTCTCTTTTTTGTTTGTGCGCCTCTGTGTTTGTGTAGGCGTGTGTGCGAAAGTGTTTGTGCACAGGTTCATCTACATGCCCACATGCGAGCGCATAGACATCGACAGAGGTGGGAAGGAACAGGACATCACACACATTTCCTTTGCTTCACACATGGTAATGTATCCCTCCTCCTTTCATGTTTTTCTTTCATCTGGGCTCGCAACTGCCGTTTTCAGAGGAACTAGGGTAGAGAACGAACCTTTTGTGCACACACATCCTCTTACAACAACATTCTTATACATATCACATTACCAGTCCAATATGATTTGTTAAAACTAATGCATTTCCAAAAAAAAGTCTTTCATATGGTAAAAGGCAGAGTGCGTGTATATGCAACTGTTTTTGATACACCTACCCAAGAGAAGACAATTTTAGCATCCATCCATCCATCTTCATCCCCTTATCTGGTATCGAGTAGCATACATACAGTGTACAATAAATAAATAAATATTTTTCTATGAGCTTAAACTAAACATCTCCCCTATTCCTGTACTTCCATTATTGAGGCACGTGTTGGTTTTTACCAAACAAGTGGTTTTACCATTAGGTAAGAAATATTAAACGTCCCATGTTCCTTCTTCCCTTTTCTCTCATTCACCCTTTCCTCTCTCCCTCTCGTTTGCATGTCCCTCGCTCACTCTGCTTGCCTCTCTCTGATGTGTGACTCACAAGGCATTTGCTCTCTTGTTATTTTTTGGCGGGGCTGTGTATCTCGGGCACAGAACACACACACGTACGCGGGTGCACGGCATCCCAGCATGCCTGAAATGTATGGATTTGCCCGGTGTTAAAATTTTCAGCTGCTCCACACGATCAATTCCAATTAAATATATAATAAGGTTTCTATTTTCTTCCCAATCTCTGGCTGCACGGCTCACAGCAACGTGTGGTCCACAATGACTCTGTTCTCTCCACCCCCCCACCCACCCACCCCCCCAACCTTGCCTAACTTTGATAACCCTTCTTTCTAAATGCCCTTCAATCCCTGTCTTCATGCCAGGGTTTTCTGAGCTATAGTACAGTAAGTAATATTCATGAAGAACCCTGTTGCTGTCCACTGAAGGATGCTGTGTTTCTGCAGCCAAATGCAGTCCTACTTTATCAGCCAAACAAACTGAGGAGCGATAAGAGAAAAAAGGTATTATAGTGAAACAAAGTGTTGTCCTCTGCCTCACATTCCACAACATTCCTGGCAAATACAGTGTGTGCTTTTATGGCTAGAGAAAGCAATGGAAAAATAACCATTGTTGCTTATCAACTGCACAGTGAAAGTCTGTAAATAAAGCTTTCACTGACTTTAGGAAAAGGGGATGTGAAATTGTGGCATCATGGTGACAGCTCTACACTTACCTCTTTTCTTTCACTTTTGCACCTGCAAGTTGCATCATGGTGAACACATACCTTAGTGTGTGTGTATTTGTGTGTATGTGAGTGCGTATATCTATTCATGTACAAACGTTTGTTTGTTTCTATCTGCATTTATATAGAGTGTGTGTTTGTGTGTGTGTGTGGGTGGGCATACTTGAACCCAAATGCAGTGTGTCAGATAACAGTGGACTAGACAGGCAAGGAGTCCTTTTTTACCTTACCCAAGGCATTTCTTGGATAATAGTGTGTGTGTGTGTGTGTGTGTGTGTGTGTCTGTGTGTCTGTGTGTCTGTGTGTGTGCGTGTGCGTGTACCTGTAAGTGTGTCAGTGTGTATCAGCTAGAAGTGGAACTGATAAGAGCTCTAGGGATATCTCTATCCTCACACTCTTTTCCAACAAGGACCATCCTTCCAAAAATGGATATTGAGCATTGAAGCCTTGATCTGATTACATCACCTAAGTACCTGTTGCAATATTCAGTACATGAGCTCTTCACCGCTAACATAAAAAAGGAACTTTGAGCATATTTACACATTTTAAACACAGACACACACATATATACTGTATATACACTGTATTTATATTTGCAGTATATATGTATATTTACTCATGTACATGTTTTGAAACTGCAATTCCTTGGTGATAGGTGATGAGCCTATGGTCTGATGAAAGTACTGTATCTGTGGTATACAACCCGGGTGTCTGTGGTGACATTGATGATCCACAGATAAAAAATAGAACTATGCAAGGCTAAACAATTCTGAAAAATAGAAGTTCCTGTATCAACAACAAGCCCACAGAACATGTTGGTCTGTTCTTCAGACTGCTAAACTCTCAGCACACTTTCATTGTTTTCACTCAAATAGAAAGCCTTAATCAACCAGAAGCTACATTTTAAAGATTTAGGTTTGACTCCTTTCTTTAAATCTAGTTATTTGACAGACTGCACGGCCTAAAGTATGTGGGCCTTCAAACAATAGACCCTTATGTGATATGTTGCCATAATAGACTACACTCTTGGAATTATTATGGTTTCAATAAAGTGAGGAAATTGGTTAAGTTTAGGTAAATATGGTGCTTCTGGATAAAAATAAAAACAAAACCTTAATTTCAGGACATGGTGCATATAGGACACACATGGGCGGTCTTGGATTGGTCAAATATAGATTCAATGCCTGTTGACACTGGATGTTGTTGGCTCCTATTTAGCAACAGGAGAGTCAGTTTGGTTGGCTACTCATGTTGGACCTGTTGGAGAGTGGACCTTCAATCCCATCGCTGTTGGACAGGGTGGAGGTCAGGGCTCTGTGCAGGCCCGTAAAGCTCTTCCACACCAATCTGGGAAAACTATTCTTCAATCTGTAACAGACATTGTGTCATTTAATTGGGTAAAATTACATACAAAACCCTCGAGCCAAGCCAAAGACCAATCACCTCTGCACACACACTGTACGTGTAAAGTAGTGGACATTTGTAAGTCCCTCTGATCCCACTGATTAAAGAAATCCCTCCAAGCTTCTAAAAACCAGAAAGAGAGAAAGACGCAGCAAGAGAGAGAGAGCATTGTGCATGTTTTATTATACCTCAGTGGATTGACCTTTGACTTATGATCACTGTACTCTCTCTCTCTCTCTCT
>NC_045742.1:698539-706039 GCF_008692095.1 Etheostoma spectabile
CTCTCTCTCTCTCTCTCGGCACATCCTCAATACTAAGCCTCAACCATCAGAGCTACAGAGAATTAATGAATTTTAAATCCCTCTGGATACATTAACTAGACCCACTTCATATGCCAGGACTCAAATTACATCAATATAGGCTTTCTGCATTTGTAAATGCCTATCAATTATTGATGTGATGTCATTACCTGAGCAATATCTGACATGAATGAGTAATATATGTCATGCAGCAGTGTTGCCTCATCTTGATTGTTTCGACAGGGCGCATTCGTGTGATTCGGATCAGATTTATTTGGCCACTTGGGGGCAGCAGGACAAGCTGTAAATACAACACGGACACATTTATCAACACTTTATGCACTGGATATGACTAATGTGTTAGCAATCTGTTGCTTATTTCCATCCCAAGAGACATGAAGCAACATGAGAATGATTTATAGTCAGGATTTTAGCAACATGTTACATGTCCATCATTTACTCTCCACTTGGCTTTCTTTTTTCTCCATAAACAACTAAATGAAAAATGGGTCTCTTTATCTACTAAATGCCCCTCTATGTTAAATGCCAGCAATTGTCTGCAGTTTGGTTCTGGGCATGTAGCAACGTTCAGTTTATGAGAGCTTTTTTACTGAAAACAGCTGCCTGCGGCTGCTCGAAGTGGTTCTATGTAAATGGTTAATGGACTGGATTTATACAGCGTCCTTCTACCTTACCAGACAAAGTGCTTTACAATGCCTCTCATTCACCCATTCACACACACATTAATACACTGATGGAGGCGGAGCCGCCATGCGGGGTGCTGGCCTGACAATTGGGACCAACTTGGAGTTCAGTGTCTTACTCAAGGCCATTTCGACATGCGGACAGGAGATCGAACCGCCAACGTTGTGATTAAAAGACCTGCTCTACCTCCTGAGCCACTGCCGTCCCTAAAAAGAGGTGAGAGTGAAGCACAACTGTAAAAGGCTGTAAAACTAACTACTGTGCTAAGAGATGGTAAATTGATCTGAGCTGAGGGGAACTGCAGGGTTTGTCACTGCAAATTACCTCTTTTATCTACAAATAGCCCTGTGAACCATTCTTAATATCAGAAATATTGAGTGGAGCAGCTTTAAAGGGACATAAGTCACAAGAGAGTAATACTCAGCCTTAAAAAAAAGTCACATTTAAAAGCAAAATATAAAAATGTATAATGGATTAGACTTAGCAAATTATTCACAAATTCTACATTCCACAAAAGCTTCCGCTCCACTCCGAGAGACAGAAAACATCCGATCTGACTTCAATACATGAAACAAACGTAAATGCCATATTCCCATCACGTTACTGTTTGAGGTTTGACTGACGCTCTATTAATAACGTCATCTCGTGGCACCCTCTAATTCTGCAGCGGTTAAATGGAACACTACTGAAGAATTAGCACCAGCAATATTCATACCAGTAGTGGATGAGGTCCGACAATAACTTGCATTTTCTCTTGTAGATTTTTGGAAAATTTGGCCAAATTTTGAATTGCATTTGAATTGAAACCTCCTGTGTAGCAAAGATTTTTTTTTCCATGCTATAAACAAAACTAATTCTACTTACTCACTGTTCACATGGCCATTAAAATGAAGTGAGGTGTAGTATGGGAAGTGCTGTTCCAGGGATTTTGCAAATGACACTAAAGCCTCTGCTGCTTTGATTCTGACTCTTCTTTTATTCTAATAATTGTTTTCTCTTGCAAGTCCCTAAACTTTATAGAAGTGCATTATTAAAATCCCTGGAATACACCTTCTGAAACATCTACAGCTTAAAAACAACAACATAACTACCTATGTCAGCCCTTTGAAGTATTCAACTGTTGACTTCAAAGCGTTCCATATATTTCTATTTAGTTTTGGATATTCACTTTACTGGTCCATTGAAAAGGCCTCTAAAAATTCCATTTTGCTCGCTCTCCGTCTCACTCACTGTCTCTCTTTGTCTCTCACTCCTCCCCCCTGATGCAGAAATCCATACTGTTGTAAATGAAGTTGTGAGGATCGATGCTGCAGGCCGGGTGAAGCCCGAGCGCTGCCACCAGTGTATTGCTACAATGATCTAGTGGTTAAGAACACATTCACAAACAGAAGATAGATCTGAGCCCGTCGCACGCCCAGATTACTCTCGCTGGAGACATCATCAAATTAAACAACAACTATGATGTGTTTCTGCTCTGCGCCCCCGCTACCACCGCACCATGCTTCATCCACACACACACCTTCTGCTATTGACGGAAACCTCCACTGGGGTAGATTCATAATGGGATGCATGACATGATTCCTTTCAAGTTTTGGATGAAGGTCAATTAGTTTAACAAGCATGAGACAAATCTTAGAGTGTATGTCAGGGCATGTGAAACTCATCCACTAGGAGATATTTTTTGATAGCTGCACACACACACACACACACACACACTGACTAGAAACAACATGCTCTTGGGGTCCACAGTTTTCTAGAGCCACATCTAGAAAGAAATATTTTAATAACACTAAACTATTTTGCAGTTTGGTTATTCTGTTGCTATAGTACATATTCACTTTTTCCTTTTTGTAAAACACAATGACTTGTCACGTTGTTAACCATCATAAAGACAGAAGCCCCAGTAGCATTGAGGCCAGTTCTAAGGAAATCCTTGGATGGCCTCCAAAAAAAAAAGATTCCTTGAAATTCCTTTTTTGACTTTGAATGATTCTCTGTGTTGTCGGTTGACCTTTTTGTTTCACCTCTTCCTTATTCCTGTGGGATTAACGTCACTCTACCTCAGTTTCCGTGTTGCCACAGCAGCGCTCTGGATTATGGAGACTCCTCATCCCCACAGTAAACAGCACACAGAGGCACAGATGCTCACACACACACAACACACATTTATCAGTGTGAGAAATCTTTGGTGGGCAAACAGGAGATGAAGGCAACTCCTGTCACTTCTGCATGGGAGCTATTTATTTAACTGCATGATCACATATTCAGCTCCATGCGATTTAGGAGTTGAGTTTGTGGTGATTATTTTATCTCGTCTATGCCCTACGGATGAAGCAACAGGAACGCTGTGTCTAATAAAGCCAGTGTACAAAGGGTCAAGTTGTTGCCCCTCTCTGTGTCCTGCTGGACAGATTAGATCCATCATCCCTGCTCCCATCAGCTTTAAACTAGAGCAAACAACACATTCACAGCTTCACTCTTTCCTGCTAGCTGTGCCGATGAGATTTGATCAAAGGCCCCAATCACAATACCACCGCAGAGACAAACAAAGTGTGTTCTTTACCATCACTGTCATCAACTGCTGTTTGTGAAGTTAAACAGCAGGTTGACCTGCAGGGACCTGGGCCACGGACACACCTCATCACATCGAGCATCCTATACTGTCCGCTAGCATACTGGGCATTGTGAACACACGACTGTGACTTGAGCCATGGTCTGATCCTTGTCTCAAATCCACTGAGCAGCAGAGTCAACAGGCGATGGGAGCGGAGATAGCTGACTATGGGGAGTGTCAACAGGCCGCTCGGCTCCGGATGAAAGCTCTGTTTGTTTGGCGAGCCTGATCCCCTCTCTATTCTTCTGGTCTTGGCCTTTCCTATACACCATTTTGGACCCTCGGCTGAGCACGACAGATTATGTCTGATCTCACAGGTATTTCAGGTCAACATCATCCCACGACTGGAGCATTAAGCTCATATTCTCATCCCTGCACTCACCCTTAATCACACTCCCTCTCACTCTACACTCTCCCTCATTCAGTAATTTCCATCCCCTCCTGTGCCGCACGCAGAACACGCTGATTAACATTTTCGACGCAAAAGTGTGTTGTACCAACAACACAGAGTGGCGAGTGCTTGAGATGTAATTAGAATTAAGGATATTGATCACACAGGGCCAGACGGTGGCATTATAAATAATAGCTAGCATGAATAAGTGAAAGCGATAGGTGAGCTCTTTGTGATTTATGTACAGACTGCCGTGGTCCGCGGCATAAATCACCAACAGCCATGTTCTTATTGAGTTATGAAGCCCCACAGTTGCAGCAGAATAATGACCAACTCTATGTCTTGTGCATGTCTACTCAATCTATAAGATAACACCCCTTGACCAATAAGCAGACAGATGTGGATGCTCTGTTGTATTGAATTAGTTGGTGGTCCTGTATTATATATTCACCCCATTTTACATCACTCTAGAATTAAAATCCACAAAAGATGAGTCTGTGGACTTTTCTTTAGCTTTTGTAAGTTGACAATAGAACAACCCTTATTCATCTTTGATGTTGAAACAGCAGTTGACAAAACAACCCTACTGTAGATGTCCCACCTCGTGGACGGCTGTTCCATGTCAGCTAAAGGGTTAACAGGGCTGCCAAGTCTTCTAAATCGTTTGGATTGAGATTCGGTATTGTCGAAGTCATCATGTTTCATGAGTAGGCCTTCTGTAACATTACTCACCACAGAAGCCAAATTCTCAATTTTAAAGAATTTAAAGATGAAATGCCAAGTCAAGAATCATGGGCAATGATGAATGGGTATGGCTCATCAGCATATCTGTCCACCTCCAGACAGTCCAGACTCTGTTATGCTGGTTGTTCACCCTGAGTTCACGTCAAGAGTTGTGAGCAGACAGGGCAAGGAAGCCATCTCTCACATCTGGAGAATATTGTCATCAGCAAAGTTCCCTTGTCTCTGTCTTTATGTTAAGTTCTCGTTACTTTTTTTTTGAAAACTGAAAAAATAGAGTGAGAAGACCCGATTATTGACAGAGATTTATTAACCATACAGAATTCTTCCAACAAAAGAAGTGAGTAAACCCTTGTGCGCTGGTCCCAAAATAAAACCCACCTCACATCCTGCCTTGTGAATTCTGTATGTTTAATAAATCTCTGTCAATATATCAGATCTGGACTTGAACTTGATTTATCTTATTGGAGCTGCTCCTGTTGTCTTGTTTATTGAACCACCAAAGTGCATATGATATTGCCAGCATCTCTGCTGTGAACACTGACTTCTGGTATGAAACTCCATTTTAAATTCTTAATTTAGGATTGGTTACTCCAAATGTGACTTTCCCACTCTCTGGATCCTGTGATACATCTATATAAAACTTAAAATATGAACTCTATTCTTGTTAAAGATGAGACCTGAGTTCCTAGACTATATCTCTTGATTGATTTATTTTATTATTCAGTATGCAAAGATCAACTTCAGGTTCTGTGTCTCGGCATGATGATAACTGACCAACAAACTGGAGGGCACGCATACAAATTAATAATACCCATTTCATCCGCCTTTGATTTGAGCTTATTTCCCAAATTTGGCCTTTTGTCCCTTACATTTTTAAGAGAGGTGGCTAACAATTTTTGCTAGTGTGTGCTACCCTTTCTTGATTGAGACATGGATTATGTATTGTTTGATATATATATATATATATATATATATATATATATATATATATATATATATATATTTATATATATACATATATATCAACGAGTGGTTTTGGTGCCTAAGCCTAACCAAACTGCGACTGAAAACTGAAAATAATTATAAAAAAAAAAATTGCATTCATTCATTTGAACTTTATGTAAAATTCGCGAAATTAATGAGGGGCGGCCCTCATTTACAGTGAATTCTAAGAATAATAAATCCCCATTGACTTCTCCTGTGACCTGATACCTTTTCATCCGAGACCTGGTGCCTTTTTGACTGGGTCTGAGGTCTGAGGATGTCCTAAAATGAACAGCGTGCAGGAGCTTGTCTTGCAGTTGGCAGACTTCTAGTTAGAGTCCCTACCGTTGGTTCTGCATCTTTCACACCATCCTCCTAAGTGACACTAAGCCTCAGCAACAGGGGAGGGCCGACAAACAGCCATTACCCTGAGTCTCTTAAGTGCTGTCTGTATGGTGCACTGACAGATCAGTGTCCCTCCTCCGCTACTGTGTCGCTGCCACCAGCAGGGAGAAGCAGATTTCATCCAACCTGATCAAGCAGGGGGAGGTGGGGGGGAGGAAACAAACAGACAGACTTCAGACAACTCACCTCTAAACAAACATGCACCACAACAGAGAAGCGCTTTTTGTGGTAGTGTTTCTGCCTGTTTGTGTGTGTGTGTGTGTGTGTGTGTGTGCGTGTGTGTGTGTGTGTGTGTGTGTGTGTGTTAACTGGTGGTGATGTTATCTGTCTTTAGTATGAAGCACTTACTTTCTGTTCTCAACAAACACAGTTGCGCAGGGCAGCTTAGGTCAGCGTTGACTGTTCTCTTCCATCGCACAATCGCAATGACACACACACACACACACACACACACTCATGCACTAGCTGCCTTCTCCTCAGCACGTTGGCTCTCTGTCTGGGGCTGTGCAGAGAAAACCTTTCATCAGACACATTCAGAGAGAATATATTTTAGCCCAGGAGGAGAACAACAGGGGCTGGGGAAATTGATTTTGATTTGAAAGTGACGGCAAATAATGGGTCTTGGAAACTGTCCCTGAATCTCTGTTTCTCATTCCAAAATGTAAATGGCCCGTATAAAGACTTTCGAGGGGTAAACAAGTTTTAATTTTTACACAGAGCCACATGGGCACCAGGGATGGCAAAAGTACTCACTTCCCGTACTCAGATACAGATACTTGTGTTATAAAATACTCTGGTAAAAGTAGAAGTACTAATTTAACTTCTTTACTCAAGTAAAAGTGACAAAGTTCAGGCTTGGAAATGTACTTAAAGTATAAAAGTAAAAGTAGCCTTGGAATGACAACCATTTTTTAGAGTGGAAGCTGAGAAACGTCAGTGGACATGGAGAAAAGGCTCTTTAAATGCACGTCACATATCTGATTATTGGTACAGAGACTGGGACTCAGGTTAATCAGATTCTGACTGAGCAGCAAGATGTGAATTCAGTTGTGATTCTGTGAGAATTCACAGATCCAGTTTCTCTTTTTTAATCTTCCCCTTAACATTTAAGTCACTCTACATGTATGTGTGTGTGCTCAAACATGGCTTCTGGGAAGAAATTAAAGAATAAAATATGAACTACTAAACAGACATTAATGAAGAAGTTCCCCAGCACATTGGCCAGGAGTCTTCTTGATGTCTACTGTCTCAAACATCTCTCAGATAAGGCCGAGGATGATGGGAATGTCTTGCTGCTTGTCTGATAAATCTCTGGGATCTCAGTTTTCTTCGTTTTCAATCACGTGTCCGTCCATGCTACTATGTGCTAACGTTAGCGCCATCAAGTTGCAATGATTTGCTGCAAAGGAATGCTGCAAAATCTGTCCAGTCATCTTGTAGTGATGCGTCAAGTGTAACGTGCAGTATGTTCCCATCCAATTAGATTGAATTTGGTATTGATGACAAAAACAATAATAACAATAACTCCAGTGAAATTATCTGAAACTTGTTAGTGAGGACCAGTTTAGGACTGGATATGAGGCTGATTCTGGTTTCCAACTCGGCCCCAGGTGTGTCTGTTAATACACGGAGACGGAGA
>NC_045742.1:710329-710459 GCF_008692095.1 Etheostoma spectabile
GGGTCGTAAGTTTAGCATGTGCTCTGTACCTGTGAAAATCTCACTTTTTAGAGCATATTGTACACCTTTGTATACGGCCTATTTGTGGTGTCGTTATAAGCAAGGCAGCATCAGAAAACTCCCAGTGGCC
>NC_045742.1:710469-714217 GCF_008692095.1 Etheostoma spectabile
GCATGAGGCTGCTGAGAGCTCCAAGAAGCTCCAGTGCAAGTCATATGTTTGTCAGCGTTGGGGTACCTGCCTGCTCTGCTGTTTTATGTAACCTGATGTGTAGATTTATGTGTAGGGTATCTGAGTCAGAAAATGACATAATCACTGTTTTGGCCAACCCTCTACGTCAGATTCTCCTCCAGATTGTGGAACCATTAGCGAACATGTCTGTATACTAGACACTAAACATTGTGGAAGTCTTTATTTTCTTTTCTTTTTTTGTGTTTTGTATTTTTGTGTTTGTATATATTCTTATTTTGATATGGATCCCCCTGGGTCTGAAATAAAGTTTATTATTACACACACACACACACACACACACACACACACACACACACACACACACACACACACACACACACACACACTGATAACTTCACATTTGTCCTCACAAATGCACTTAAATCAATCTGATTTCAGTTGTAATCAATAGCAGTTCATTGCTTGAGATAAAGCCTGTGTGTGTTTCTGCTCTTCATTTGCAGTCTGTGTCTGCAGCACTGAGTACTGGATTAAGGTTGATGCCATTGAATTATGCATACAGTCTGAAATGTAATTCTCTTCATTAGATGACAAATCTCTTGTTTGAATATTGCATACTGTGGTAATAATACTTCTTTTATCATTGGCTACTGGAGTTGCGGGACTGAGGAAAAATAGTCTTGTCATCGCTGTAACGCACCGATGCTAATTTGTTAATTTAACAAGCAAATTAAAGTTGTATCAAATGTAGTTGTTGATACATTAATTCTAACAAAAGAAAACGGAATGCGATGTCTGCTTATCTCCAGTAAAGAACTGAATGAAGTGCCTGTGTGTGTTTCGTGGGTGGGTGTCTTTTTTTGGGACTTTTTGTGCGTTTGTGCTCCTGTGTGTGTGTTTCTGTAGGCCGTGAGAAATGAGGGCTGGTCCTGGTTAATAATAGTGGCCGAGAGGGTCTGTTAGCGTAGCCCACTACATCACTCCTTAGCAGGGAGACATCTCCAGGGCTCCATGCTGCTGTGATGGAGTGTTGGAAGGGGAACAGACTGGTACAGAGAACTTGTGATGGAAAGGGGATCGGAGGATGGAGGCTGGAGGACAGATGAGATTCAGGTAGTGAAGTGAACAGTAGGGCACTTTTCTTTGTTCTCTATTGTTTCATCCCTTTTACAAATACACAGGGATCTGAAGTACCACCATATACCCTTGGGTGGATAGAGGGTTATGGGTGTTTTACCTACTATCACAGATGCTTAGCCTTGAAAAAAACTCTTTACACAGTATAGTTTGATGACATTCAAAATAGATTTTAAAGGAATAGTTACACAATTTAGAATGTTTGTGCTATGCTTAGCTTTCTTGGCAAGGGTTGTAAGTGTGAAGCTTGAGCCAGGAGACTGTTTAGCTTAGCTTAGCATAAAGCCTAGGAGCTGAGCCTAACAGCTATATTCGCTCTGAATAAAAGTAATATAACTAAATAAAATCCACATTCCAGCAGCACCTGCTCAGTATTTAATTTGATCTAGCTTAGATAATGTGTATTAAAAAACGTGTTTGTTTGTTTATTAGCCTATATGTCTTTGGACATAGCCAGGCTGTCTCTCATGGCTCCCAGTCTTTATGCTAGGCTAAGCTAAGGTGACCAGATTTCTCAGACAAAATCGGGGACATTTTCAGCTCAGAAGCGTATTTACCTCCAAACAAGTAATGTTTTAATTTTTGTAAAACTTAAAACGGGACACTAGACCTAAGCTGTTTTATTAGGGACTGAGCCCCCCCCCCAAGGTCTGATCCTAGACCCACCCCTGCTGCTACTTCCTACTCCACTCCACTACACCTCAATAGAAAGTCCTATATTTCAAGATAAAAATCCTCCTTATACTTCAGATAAAAAGTCCTAATATTTCAGATAGAAAGTCCTAATATTCAGATAAAAAAGTCCTAATATTTCAAGATAGAAAGTCTCAATATTTTCAGATGAAAGTCTCAATATTCATAATGTTGTAATGTTTACTGAACTACATTTATCTGACAGCTTTGTGTCTTACTGCTCAAGGCTTGTTTCTGCAACAGATACAACAAAAAACTACTGAGGACATATTTTCCTTTGATATTGATGCGTATTAACTAGATCGCTGCAATGTAGTTAATAGGATAATTGTCCAGCTTGTATTTACGTTCATAAAAGTGCTTGTTTAGCTGCTAACAGACTCAGATTTATTCAGGTTTGACAACATTATGGGAAGGATTTCTAAGGAGGTCGACCTTTCTGTTAAAGATTAGATCCTTTTTAAAACATAAAAGATCTGCGAAATTGCGTTCGCTAAAACCACCAGACTCCATGTAAATAATCAGTATTTAGCATCGTAACACACGGCTTCTAAAACCTCTCTGAGCAGCGCTGGCTCTGGCTGCCTGGAGCCTGCGTGTGTTGGGTGTGCGATTATCGGCTACGTTTTGTTAGTTATTCTTTCTTTCATTCCAATTTGGGTCTTTCAGTCACAGTGAAAACCGGGGACATTTCCGGGGACAGATCCAGCCGGGGACAGGTAGCCAAAATCGGGGACTGTCCCCGGAAACCAGGGAAAGTCTGGTCACCCTAGGCTAAGCTTCATATTAACCATGCAGACTAGGTTACTTTCTGGTCAAAAGTAGCTAAGTATATATACTCAATTACTGTACTTAAACACATTTTTGAGTTACTGGTTTGAGTTCATTTTGCGGTATGTTTTAGCCTACTTTAACTCCACTACATTTCAAAGGGGAAGTATTGTAAGTTATACTCCACTTTGACAGCTAGAGTTACAAGTTACTTTCAGGTTAAGAAGTTACTCAAAAAAAACAAAAACAAAAAACTAGTAATTATAGCTGCTCTGCAACAATGTTCAGGACTGAGCATTTATGTGGGAGAAAATGAACACACAAGCGTTCTGTCAGCGGAACTCACTCTGTTTGCTCATCACAGGATCGCTGAGTGATGCGTAGGGGATTTGAACGCCCCACCTCTTGCTCTGAAAACCAACACCAACCTTGCTGAGCCACAGGTCCTCTAAGAAACATTTATGTCTCCTTTCCCCAGCTCCTGATGCCACAATACACACTGGCATGATAGCCGAGGACCCAAGCTAACGAGCTGGTCATTTCAGTCAGGTGTGTGTATGCAGAGACACATCTAACACTGCAGGGAAGGTGTCCTGCAGATAATGGCTGATTAAGGATGTAACGGTCAGGTTGTATCACTGGGGCCTTGAATGCTCCACCTTTGGGATGAAAGGCAAATTCTGATCTCAGTGAGCTATTAGTCTGGTAAAGACATAATTCTCCTTATCACACTTTTACTGACATGGCCTAGGGCCTCATCTTAAAAAGAATAATTGGAATAAAGTAATTTATACAACATACTGTATTTTTTTACTGCTAAAAAATGCAACTTAATACTCTAGTGCAGCCAGTTTGTCACCATTATTCCTGCTTTGCTCCTGTCACAACTACTACGGCTACAAGAGGGAGCCACTATGGATGCAAATAAAGGTTGGAATTGCTGCTGAAACCAACCTCTGGGACAAGAACAGTGTCTTATGATATTAATCATCTCTCTTTCTGTGTTGAGAAGCCACATGACACAAAGAGCAGTTACCAGTGATGTTATCCTGTATATGTTCAGGGGTTTAACACTTTAAAATCCGTTAAAACGTCATTCAGCTGAGTACCGTGCAAACTAAAACAA
>NC_045742.1:714227-766727 GCF_008692095.1 Etheostoma spectabile
TGCAAACCGGGAAGTGACTTGCTGAAATATCTGTTTGAGATTGGTAAGTGTCAAATGTCAAAGTCCTTAGAAGTTTGTAGATTCACAAGTTAAAATCATCGTCAGAAATTCATGATTTGGTCAAGCACTATTGACACCACATGTATTCATCACAAACACTCCTGTGGGGAATACCTCGGGGGGGTTGAGCCCTATTTCTCCTGGTTGCTGATCATCATCCTTCCCTCCCCCGGACCATCACTGGGGCTGATGAACACAAAGATCCATGAGAAAAAAGACACTTCACCTCCATCAACCTTGTCTTTCAGTTTTCCCTTAAAAACTCTGCAGATAAAACATTAAAACATCTTAAATGTGCAGATTACCCTTGAAAACGCCTGTAAACACTTTCCAAGACATAACCCTTTCAAATAGTGTACTGTGGGTCATTCATGAAATATCCTTAAAGCTGCATCACAGATGAAGCTTAGTTAAAATATTGACGTGCCTTGTCAGAGGCCTCAGAGCTCGACTGGATACCAACCTTCCTCTCAGTTGGACGGTTGAGAGTCAAATCCCACCTTTGCCTATTGTGATCTTCTTTTTCATAAAGGAGTCTCTTATGGATAAAAGCCTGTGCATGAACTCATTAAAACGCCTCATTGAAGGAAATCTCTCCCAACATGTTTCTGTCTTCTTTTAGGACAAAGAGAACCCTTTTTTAACAACTCTCCAAACAGGAAGTGACTCACAACTCAGCTGTAACATCTCTGAGGAGTTGGAACCTGACGATGGAGGCCACGCTGATGTTTTTGATCCTGGTCTCAAGGGGTCTGGGTACCTCTGGCCACAGTTTACCTGACGGTAGGTAGTTGTGACGCTTTGTGACACTGCCACAGTTTTGGGGAACAAATGTCCACTGGAGCTGCTAAAGAGAAGAACTGGAATGTAAAATGTAATGTGATCTGCAATGGGTTGTAGTTGACATTATTATTATCTTTTCATGACGCTCAGCATGAATTTTGCAAGGACATATTGTAATGATTTATTTTTAGAACAATATAAAACTTCACATAAATAATAGATATTTGAACGTATTTTGCTGGGGCCCCGGTGGTAGAAGAAGCTGGAACTCAGTGTCAGTCATTATTTGCAGTACATTACAGGCCAGGATACATTTTTCATCACCAACAATACACAAACATTTTGAGTAATTGGGTAATGAATACAGTATATTTCACATATTCAGTTTCACCTAAGGCAAGCTGTATTTCTCTGCTGACTTGTGTCTGCAACCACACTTTTGAGGGTGATGCCTGGGATCATCTGGTCTCTGGGGCTCACCGATGGCCCACCACTCCAGTCTGGACGACAGCCAGGACCGGGGTGTGGCTGTGGTCCCTCCCTTCCTTGACTTCCTATTGTAAAGCTTGAATTATCTTATTAGATGATAAAAAGTGTTTGGATTTAGTGCAAAACTAAATAATTTAAATAAAGCCTTTGCACTCTTAACACTTAGGAGCATTTTTCTGACTTTCATTATCACTACTAGAACACTTATTTCTGAAATATTATTGACCACATTTTCTAGATCCCTACCTCCACGTTGACTACATGTGTAAAGTACAATCTGGCTTCATGTTAATATACTCAAATGGTCCATCTGCTTTTCCCTGGGGTAGTCTGCCAAGGTGGTCCAGGAGCCGAGCTTCATCAGCATGCACGTCACATCCAACCATAATGATCACTAAGCAAAGCATTTGTCCCGATGTGTTAGTTAAAGTACATAGTTTGGACAGTTGTAACAATATGCATTCACTCTAAATGTTGTTCATATTTACAGCGTTAAAATATACAAAACAATGTCAGTTATCTGCCATCTTGCAGCAGTGCTATAAAAGAAGAAACAGTGAGAACAGATGGAGCATAATCTGATGTATGTGCCAATCTCAGATAGAATACATAATCATTAGCATTGTGTATTATCAGTTATAGCTATGTGACTGACCTAACGTTACCTGGGACAGCATCGGAGCCCGTCCCCCAGGCCCTGCTTTTACACATTTCATCTCTTATCTTCAACAAAATCTGCTCCTGAGCAGGTTATGTCCTCAGCACATGTTACCATGGAGATTTATCCTGGTAACAAGTGATCCACCGTCGGGATACATCAAACCTGCAGTTACCTTGTTAACGCCAAATCTTGCTTCGTAATATAGGCCTCCGTTCATGACAGGTGTGTATTACCCATAATGCAGAAAATGGTTTCAGACTAGGATTAAGTATGAAACATACAATATATAATTGCAATTAAATTCAGACAAAACTGAGGTGATGATTTTTGCCCCAGACAGCATTACCCCTAAGATGAGGCAGGCCGTTGGGGTTCTATCCCTCTCTGATTGTAATGTCATTTTTGAAAAATCTATGTGTTTTAACATGTGAAATCTGTGGTTCATTCCTGTTTTTTCTGCTTAGTATTTACTGTCTTGCTGTTTCATTTGTTTTTACTGTAAAGCACTTTGTTACCCTTCTTGTCTGTGAAAGGTGCGTTATAAATAATGTTTACTTACTTACTTACTTACCATACATACTGTATGTTATCTTGAACATGTAGAAATGCATGCATTTTAGAGTCACCAGCTGCAGATATATTTGGCTTTAATCTTTTTTTATTTTGACGCACATTCAGATTTTCATTCACATTAATGCACATTCTGTTAGATTTTTTTTTTTTCCTTCACATGCTGTCAACAGTATCTAAGCTCGATGCTACAGAGTATTATTGATGTACTGACATCCCCTGTCATAACTGAAACATGATTGATGAGGTGTTCTGATCTTCCTTGAACCTGGATCTGTTTTGTCTTTGTTGCACTTCATTTCTTTGAAGCCTTTTTTTGTCAGAAAATAGAGAATTGAACCGAGGACAAAGTCTGGCTGACAGGGAACAGGACGAGCGTCCCGTAAAGAATGACTGCAACAGCCCAGAAACAGAGAGTGATGCCAGGCACAGAGACTTAACAGAGAAGACACTGAATGGAATATTGTGCTAGAGAGAATGAGCATATTTGTATGGATGAGACTGAATGTGGGGAATTATGTAAGGTTTTGAATAGATTCCTCTAAACCAAGACTGCAGTGGAGGAGGATTGGAGGAGCCACAATTATTTGATTTTTCTTGACACTGACTGAACAGTGTGGTTGTCTGAGAGCATTTTGTGTCCATATTCTCCAAATGCAGCTCATGTCATTTCTCTTTATCAGCCGAGAGCTGATGGTAATGGATAATATCATTTGATGGACATGCAGAGACCTCAGCGTTGAGGTGTGGCAAGAGATGTGAATGTGACCCACTCACACAAACCTCTCCACCACGCCGCCAACCTGCTCCACCTTGCCCCCCCTTCCATATGCTCTCATTTAAGATAATGAAAGAAGTCTAGAGGGGAAAGCCACTGCAGAGATCACTGATCCACTCTTAAGTGAAAACCTATACTCAAATTAATGTGAATACCCTCAGGGGACAAGGACTTGTAATTGATTAACCACATTACCTGGATAAGAGTTGAACTCTCCAGTATGAGAGCAGCTCAATATGGGCGTCCAGGAGCATTCGGGAGATATAGATAATGAACATTTATTTCACTGCAGCATCTGCTCTGGACTGTACTGCAGGTGTTTTTATGGCATATCTGGAGATACCGGCTCAGTCCACTAAAGGCAGTGTTGAATCAAACATTTCCTCCAGCTCCAAGCTAGGTTGTCACAGCAGTTGGAGCATGAGAAAATCATCATGGGAATATCACTGCAGCACAGCATTGGTTCAAGATGCACTGCTTTTGGAGTGGAGACAGGTGCATGATCAATATTTAATCAATTTACTGTGCTGAAGGAGAAAACCTCTTCATGAGAACACAATGAGCAGATCTGATCCTGAATGTTGATTCAGTCTTGTTTATTAGGAATTTAAAATGCAATTGAATGCCTTCAATTATTTGGCGCTCATAATCTTTTTGGGGGGTTTACATGTTTTCCTGTGAACATTGCATAATCAAAGCTTGGGAGCCCATTTTTCACTCATCACTCTTACGCTTTAAACGTCTTTCTTTCACATCAGTGTTGATACAGACACCACAGTGATTAATAAAACTTGTCCTCCTTTGAAGATGCTCATGCAACCATCCTCACTGCTCTGAAACAAGGCGCCACCGTTAGACATGCTCTTTGATCTTCCAATATGACACTAAAAGGCAATGCAGTGGGTTTGAAGCGGAAGACACAGAGACCTGGTGGAAGATACTTTGGCCGATTAATCCAATAGAGACAGGTTTTACGCTGCCTGAGTTGTAATAAAACTTGGGGAGGCTATAATGTGTACTCAGGGTGTCGTCAGAAACGCTCCTTTGAAATACTGAATATTACCGTGGGTTTTGCAACATGATACACACAGGTAGGTGTCAAAGAATCAGCTGGAGTTCTTTGAAGATGAAGTCTTTTGAGTATGAAACACCTTTCCTTTTGAAATGTGGCTGTAAAAGTTTGTGATTTGTTTCTTGAGAAGTGAGGCTGCGGCCAGTTTATCACCGTGGCTACAATGGTTTTCCAATGCTAAGCACCCTGGCAGCTGTTTAAGATGCCATGTAAATGTCCAAAACAGTCACAGATTCACTCCAGTACACTACATTAGTACCCTGGAGATCCAGAGTTATTGCAAGAGCGCAATTTCAATTTGCTCAGCAAATTCCTCTGGCATCGAGTACTTGCTGATTAACTATGCCCTTGTAGCCCAGCTGCACCAATCACATCGGTGTATCTGATGTAGGCGGGGCGAGAGGCCAGCTGCACCAATCACATCTGTGTATCTGATGTAGGGGGGCCAGAGGCCAGCTGAACAGAT
Organism: Etheostoma spectabile; assembly: GCF_008692095.1. Taxonomy (NCBI): domain Eukaryota; kingdom Metazoa; phylum Chordata; class Actinopteri; order Perciformes; family Percidae; genus Etheostoma; species Etheostoma spectabile. The sequence goes on from NC_045742.1 coordinate 719,107, forward strand.
GACAACACTCCATTCTACCAGTTAGCTTCGCTGGTAGCTAAGCGTATGGGGCTCTGGATACGTCACCCCGTGTGGTGTTGGGATTGGTTGTAGTGTTATCCAATTGCATGCAGTGAGTTTTTCAAATGCACGCTTGGTCCCGCCCCTCGAGATGGCGAATTTTATTACTCAATGCCAGACCCTTAATCTTTCAGATTTGGGTCGGGATTTCCAGGCTACTACATTAGCACAAATTTGAGGAAGTTGTAGTTATTACTAGAAATCTATTGCTTTCCTACTTTATACTTCTAGTATACATCTTATCTAATATAATTATGATTAAGCTGACCAATAGTATACATCATTTATATCAATTCTAGAATCCAATAATAAAATATATAACATACAGGCGCTATACTTTTGTACTTTTTCTTTAGTAAAATTTAGAACACAGGACTTTCCGAGAGCTAGATGAGAAGATAAGTACCACTGTCATGTCTGTTTGTTAAATGTAAAGCTACACAGTTAGCTTAGCTTAGCTTAGCATAAAGATTGGGAGCAGGGGGTAACAGCTAGCCTGGCTCTGTGCAAAGGTAACAAAAAAATGGCCAGTTATTTGTTTGTACAGATTAAACACACAAGATACAAACTAATTAATAATAATGAATTTGTATTTTCTTTCCCTTTGGACAGAGCCCGAATACCTGTTTCCCCCAGTTTCCAGTCGTTTTGGGTTGGCTAAGCTAACTGGCTGCTAACAGTAGCTTCCTTTTTACCATATAGACATTAGAGAGGAATCGATCTTCCTCTTGGCAAGATAGCAAAAACATTGTTTTTCCAAAGTAAAAAATTAGGGAATCAGAATACTTCTACCACCACTACAACAACAGCTACTATACACACTATGAGTATAGAAGAATATAAATTTAATAAAGAGAGATTCTATTCATCAAGTAGCACTAAAGCCTTGGTGATTCATCTTCTTAGAAAGGAACTGCTAATCCAGTCAATAATCTCACCAAACCAACATATCGAGCTTTTAAATGAAGTATGTAAAGGCTACCCAATGACTGGCGCACAATTCAAGGACAAACCATATTATGTAAGGTTTTTTTTTAATTTCTTTTCCCAGCATGTCCACAAAGGGCAGCCAAGAAAACAACAGAGAACATCAAGGTGACAGAATGCTTGACACTTTTCAGCAGGAGTGAGTTAATGTATTCACACCCACTGTAAATCAAATAAACTTTTTAGCATTCATATGTTGCACTTGACTAGGCACAAGCCGACCTGTGTACCTGTGAAGCTGCTGATGTTGTTGGGTTATGTTGTCATGCTGCAGTGTTATGACAGTGCCAGATGAACTTTTGTCCACCAATTCCCTGGTTGGTTTTTAAGCTTGGCCACAGACCGTGCCCTTTTTTATGGGCTTGTAGATTGCTGGGAAACACATCAATCTCCTGTGGGTGCGATGCTGTATGTCTTCCCCCTCCGTGCCATGTGACCCCATTGCCCTTCTTCTAGTGTCCACTGGGTTGCTCATGTCTGGTTCGTGAACCTCCGCTGCCCTGGTTATTAAAGAGCACCGGGCGATATCCAGCCTCATCTTTCTTTCTCTTTCCATCTGCCCTCATTCACTTTGTTTCTGCCTCTTCCTTCCTCAATTTCTCAATTTCTCTGTTCATTCACCTAGAATAGCACTGGAGATTGCTGTTGTTCTATTCCTGTCCCACTGCTGCAATCTCATCCTGTTGAACAGAAATCCCAATATTCATCAGTGACAGACATACACTACCTGCAAAACCTGTATGACAATTACCAATGGGAGGTTTTATTAATTGAAATGTATTTATAATCCTCATCAGTAATCATGGTCTCATTCCTTTGTTCTTGTTCCATCAATCACAGCAGAGTGTGGCAGGCTGGCCCACAGGTAAAGAGGTTGACTAATTAATGAGTGAGAGGTTGCTTGTATATTTCAGACAGAAGGATGTGCTCCAGTGATGAACTCTAGAAAAGCAGATTGTTCTCTGTGGGGTTTTTCCTCAGGTAGGTGAATTCAGGGTGGGACTCACAAATGTTTCCAGGACGACTTGGGACCCAGTGTTCAACTAGCTTCCTCTATTACTGTCTGATAGGTAATAGAAAGAGAAAGCACACTGTTAACCATTTAACTAGCTCCCCTCCACCCAATAATTCCATAGCTCTGTTCAATAGTCAATCTCTCACCAACAAGTTTTAAATAATGATTGTATCACTACTTACAATCTTGCTTTTAGTGGAACAGTAGCTAAAATACAGTAACCAGTTGTCATCAATGTTATAAATGTTTCTTGACCTTGAAGGAAAGGTGATGTTTAAACACTCATTTCAATGCAAGCTGTGATCTTGAGGTGCTCATTTGATCATCTTTATGCTGTATTCAAAAGGCACACCAAATATCCGGCTGTTAACAATTTCCCAACCCCCAAGGTCCTTTACAAACTTCCCTGGGCTGCTATTGACTATCTTATCATGACTGGTAATTTTAACATTCAAATCGATAATCCAAAGAACAAAACTGCTAGGTTAATTGCCAAAGTGTTGATGTGACACAGCATGTGAAAGGCCACAATCTAACCAAGGGTACACAATGGATTTGATTATTAGCAAGGGTGTCGATTTATGTGTTTTCTTGATATCCTATATGACGAGTTTCTTAATCTCTTAATAAGTGTAATGATTTAGCATGAAAAAATCGACAATATTTGACTGACCATTCCATGTCAAACACCAGACCACTGCTGCAACCGCACAGACACAATTTGGATAGATTGTCATTATTTAATGCTATCAACACTGACATTCTGGAGGATATATTGAAGCATCTTGACTCATGTTTTGACATTCTGTCACTTAGCTTTTTTAAAACTATTTTCAGTTCCTTCTAAACGGAGATGCTAAAAATTGTCAATGGCTGTATCTGTGACTATGGCCCCTTAGACTAAATGAAGACAAGACAGAAATCATTGTATTTAGCGACAAATAAGAATAAACGTTATTGCTCAGCTTGATTCCAGAGCCGTAAGATGAAAACCCAAGTTAGACATCGTGATGTTTTAATAGACTCAGATCTGCGCTTCAGCGGCTACATCAAGACACTAATTTAGAGAAACTCATTTATGCAGAGTCTCTTGTCTGGTCTTCCCCAAAAGACTGTCAGACGACTCCAGCTCATTCACAGCGCTTCTTCCAGAGTTCTAACAAGAACAAAGAGGAATGAGCACATTACCCCTGAAATGTTTACACTGGCTTCCAGTTACTTATAGAATAGCTTTTTAAGTGCTACTACTTTATGAATCTAATTTTATTCTATCTTAATTTATTTTAGTCAGTTTATGTTGCTCATGGCTTTTGAATATCAGTCTTATTCTTTTCTGTGCCTGTGCAAAGCCCTTTTAATTGCCTCTGTGCTTGAAATGTGCTGTATAAATAAAGCTGCCTTCAGTGGCCTTTATCTGTCAACTGCTCCCGGTCAAAAATACAACGGTGTGTTTGAAGACAGTGAGGGGACAATGGAGCAGGAGATTGGTCGGAGAATCGGAGCAGCGGGGGGGTATTGCGTTCAATTTATTGCAGCGTTGTGACGAAAAGAGAGCTGAGGCAGAAGGCAAAGCTCTCGCTCTACCGGTCAGTTCTGGTTCCTACCCTCACCCATGGTCATGAAGGCTGGGTCATGACCCAAAGAACCAGATTCAGGGTACAAGTGGCGGAAATGGGTTTCCTCAGGAGGGGGGGCTGGTCTCCCTTAGAGGTAGGGTGAGAAGCTCAGTCATCCGTAAGGAGCTCGGAGTAGAGCTGGGAGGAGGCCCCTAGGAAGACCCCCGACTAGGTGGAGGGATGTCCAGCTGGGAGGAGGCCTCGGGAAAGACCCAGGACTAGGTGGAGGGATGTCCAGCTGGGAGGAGGCCTCGGGGAAGACCCAGGACTAGGTGGAGGGACGTCCAGCTGGGAGGAGACCTCGGTGAAGACATTTTGATATTAACAATGGATCACACTATTTCTTGAATGTGAAAGAAGTGGCTTGCGGTGATACTAATAATGATAATTTAACCTAACTCTGCACTCCCCTTCATCAGGTGCTTTTTATGATTTGCCATATCATCTTATTTCTGACACATTCAAAAATGCAATAAAAGCATGTTTAAGTGTTATTATGAAAAGTTACAGTAAATATTTATAAAGAACTTTATTGTATGTACCTATATTTATTTCAATTTTTGGGGGGGATCTAGGACATAGTACAGACATTTTCTTATATATTTGTGGTACACCTACTGTTTGAAACCACATTTTCTGGAACTAAGGCCTGACATATATATATATACTGTATTGGAGTGTGTATTTATGCATGTTTCTAGTAAACTCAGGCACAGAGAAAAATGTGAGTAACATTGTGCAAATTAGTCTAGCATCCAAGAACCAGGTCAGCAGCGTCCTCTCAGACAGAAGTGGCAGAAACCTCCACTTCAGCACCATCATTTCATAGCACTCTGATTACTAATGACAAAGGATACCATTTGGGACTTCTGTAGCCTTTCACTTACTTTACTCATATTTTGCTGTCTATTTTACGTTATACTTTTTTACTTAGTGCTCAAACTGCTGCCCACACTATCAGTGTGTCAGTGCAAAGTTGTTTTAGTGTCTCATTTGCTTACAAACTGTTGATTGCTATGTCATGAAAGTCCCTGTTACTGTTATTTCATCCTGAAGCTGTTGGCATTTGGAGATGTTTAAAGTGTATTGCCAGGCTTAACACAATGTACTAATGAGCAGCTTGGTAAGTGTGATGAGCTGGAACCGCTGTAGTTTACAGTGTTGCTGTGCTGGTGTCAGCATGACCTTGCTCAGACTCTTGGGCGTTAAAAGACATTTCAGGTGATCTAATAACAGACAAGAAAGGGTGCAGACACACCCAGAATGCAGTGAAAATCCGATCACCCAAATCCCATCGCGAGGCGAGAGTGACCTCATTGTTAGTGTAGTGTGAATACACAGTATATGCCTTTTATGTTTTATTAGGCTACTTCTGCTGTCTGCTTGCTGATAATATGCGCTTTTAAAATCAGCCAAGTGTTGGTAGCTGGATTGTATGCTGTGTAAAGTCCTCTCTTTTATGTGCGCGGGTGCAGTTTTCCTTACACATCCGAGCTCTACCAAAGCACCATTAATAAGAGAAAGTACCTTAAACCATCAGCAGTGCTCATTGAGCTCATCGGGCAAACTGCTTCCCTCCTACCCCACTGACGTTTTCTTGAATGGAGCAGCGTTTGATTTTATAAGGGCCTTGGTGTCACCAGCGTCAGATTAAGCAAAATAATGCTCAAACTAGGCCGCTGGCAAACCTGCAGCTCTAAGGAGCAGTCTCCCTCTCTCAGTCAGCACCTTTTAATGAAGATCCTCCTATGCTAATAGAGTTCTCTTGTACTCCCATCAATTCAACTGCTCTTAACCCCTCCTCCCTATCCTACCCCCTCTCTCAGTCTCTCTCTTTTACTCTTCTTCTGTTTTAATTGCTTGAAGGTCATTGACAATAATGTGACAACTTATTAGAAACCCCATCTGATGCCACTGATTTTCTACTTCACTTTGCCACAGCGCTTGGTTTCCAGGCAATTACTGAGCATGCTATTTATTAATTTCACGGTTCACAGAGCATCACACGCTATAAATAGTGAAGGATGATAGCTCAGTCATTCACGATGTCGGTGGCTCTTATCGATTTTGAGTGAGATGCTCTGGTGGGATGGAGCCTTCATCTTTCGGGCCTTAAATACTGAGAAGTGGAAATGCACAGTAAGTAAGTAAGAAAGAAACAATTGCAGACATGGTAGTCCACACCAGCACATAAGAACCTTTCCTAAATGCCCATTTTGCTGCTACATGCTTTAAAAATGTCATGATTGTAATTACACAGGAAAGAAAGAAAAGTCTAACTACACGGTCTGGCCTTTGTATTTCCACAGGAATCCATTTATCTCCAAAGATAGCTGACATGCCTGTACAAGTGTTACACAGCACTAACAGTACAAGTGCCGAGACGAATTATGTGTTGTTTCCTCGGAGCAAGACAAGAGACTAGCAGCTCTCCAGTTCGCCATGCTGTTCTTCCAAAATACTCTCTCCGTGCTAAAGTAATGTGTCTCTGTGTTACAGAAATCATTTAACCTGTCAGGGCTAGAGTTTGGTGTGTGTTTGGAAACAATCCAACAAATTAAGGAGAGAAAAAACCTCAGCCAAGAAGTTTGAGTCAGACATATTTTGCAAAAACAACAAAATGGTTCATCCCTTCCCACAAAGAAACTAAGTAAAACAATCCAGTCTTTATTAGACGTTTAAACACCAGTCCAAATCGATTTTTAGTTTTTAAACCTTTTCCTCTTTTGAATTAGCAAGCCATATAAATAAACATATTTGTTTCCCCTCCAAAGAGTCCTCAAACGCCTCTGCCACGCAGCCTCCAGCTTTCTCTTTTCAAGTCTCACTTCACATGAGTGGCTCTCTCACATCCGCGGCTCGTGCTTCTGCCAGAAGATTTGAAAAAGGCAAGGGAACATGCACAAGACTTTGACCTTTAAAGTCAACAGCATAAATGTTGACTCTGGCTGTCACTGTTGTCTTGTTATCATCGCTGAGCAACAACACGGAAACCACAAATGTCTCCCTATTCACACTGATGATGACGACCATCAAGCTCATGTATTCCTAAAAGCAATAAAAGGATGCTTGTGATTAACCAAAGAAAATCAGAAATTAAGACAGATTTATTGTTCAAGTTATTTTTTTGCATGTCTCTCCAATCAGGATACAGGTTTTATTATCATGGCATCCAGGTACAGTGCAGTGCAGCGTGGTGTAAATCAAGCCTATAAGCACTTAGTGTGTTGACAGTGTGTTGGGAGACACTTGCCTCAAAATCCCAATTTAATGGCTTTCTATATGAGGCTATATATCTGTGGTGTTAAGTCATGCTTGAGGGCATATGTGTGCAAGGTTTCCTGTGTGTTTTCATCACATAGCTCCAGCTGTAAAGGCCTCCCTGTCAGAGGCTTTCCTGATTGAGAAGGCGGCTCCTTTTTACGGTCCGGAGCGCTCTGAACTTTATGAGAGCGACAGCGGTCCTTCCGTTCCGAAGCTCCCAGCTGAAATATCATGTTTGTTTATCTCTGGAGAGAATTTATTCTTCTGATTCATTGGCTGGCACTCCTGCAACGGCTGAAAGAATTCGATTTTCTCTTTATTTATTCGCTTCATTTTTCCTCCTGTGGAAGAGTAGTCTCTTGTGTGATACCACAGGAAAACTTCCTTTCTCCTCGCCGTGGTCCCTTGTGAAATGAGATTAGAGAGAGGAGGGAAAACAAGAGATAGAGGACAAGGGACATAATAGAGTTGTTATTCATTGTAATCTTCATTCTCGCATTGTTGCTTTTTGCTTCCACCTTCAAAATAGGCTATTTCATTTAATAAACATGTCATTGGAGCAATTTATCAGTGATGATTTTTGAACAACAGAACAGTTGAAAGTGTTTTTAGCAGACCACATTAGACTTTTAGGACTGTAACTCAATATATTTACCTATGTTTCCCAAATCACAAGACAATATGCAGCTGTTACTGGGAAAGGGTTGAAGCATATAATTCAGATGGATTGTCCAATATTTTACAATTACAGAGCTGGTAACAGGCATAGCCAAGCCCTACTACCATGAACGATCTATTCCAACTTATTATGGAGGTTTATGATTTGAGACGGATATGACCTGATGTGGTCTCACATTCATTAAAAATGACATTGAGAAATGATATACTGCTGGGAAAATGTGTGTGTGTGTGTGTGTGTGTGTGTGTGTAAATTGTGTGCATGCCTCTCAGGGAGTGTGTGTCATCTGTGCTGAATGGCTTCGGAAGGAAGGTAGCCTAGCTGTGAAGAGGCTCACAGACCTGTGAATTAAAATAAGTAAAGGATACTAAAGCAGGTGGAATGCTGCGATTTACCATGCAAACACACTTCAAACACAGGCTTCTCTGAATCTCTCTGTCTGAGTTCTGTTGAAAAAAGGATGCGGAAGCAGTCTGAATGTACAATCGATACCCACGCCACCACCCCCGCCTGCTTTTCTGAAATGGTTTGGTTCATCGGTCGGACAAGCCCAAACCGCTGGTGTCAGGGCTGCAGGGGAGAACACGACACACCTTTGCCATTTTCTGAGTCTTCCTGCCGTTTTTCACGCATCCAATGTGCAATCAGTGTGATGTGTGACCGGTTAGCATCACGTGTCACATGGACAGCCCTGAACCCCAGGGAAGAGATCCCTTGCATGACACACTACTCTGGAAGCAGGAGGTCACATGGACGTTACATGTAGGTCACATGCATGTCTCTTGAATTGGTTCAACTGTAGCAGAAACCAAGGAAAACCAAAGGACTGCATTATTTAGGACGAGCCAGACTGAGGCTTTTACTTTGTGCTGGATCAGACTTAACACATCATTTTTTAGTGCAATTCACTGTTTCTTTTCAGGCAGATTTTCTTTTAACACATCCACACATACATTGTGTTGTTACCTGGCTACAGCTAACATTTGTACAGATAATATGTACCTGTACAAATGTTACATGTATATGTATTATGTACTGTGTGTAATATATGTCACTCAAGTTAGCTTGATATTTGTAAGACAGGACGTTACTGGTGAAGGAGTTGTCTAAGGCTAAAGACTAGCGTCACAACCGACGTCACAAACAAACGTTAGTGATTGGTTACGGCAGAGCCAGGGTGGCTCTGGGCAGATCCAAAGGTTTTAAACTTCAAAACAGTACCCAGAGTCTGGTAGGACCAGGCTAGTGGACCAGAGTCTGGTTGGACCGGGCTAATGTATAGAATCTGGTAGGAACGGGCTAATGGACTAGAGTCTGGTAAGACCGGGCTAATGGACTAGAGTCTGGTAAGACCGGGCTAATGGACTAGAGTCTGGTAAGACCAGGCTACTGGACCAGAGTCTGGTAGTACCGGGCTAATGTCCCAGAGTCTGGTAAGACTGGGCTAATGGACTAGAGTCTGGTAAGACCAGGCTAATGGACCAGAGTCTGGTAGGACCGGGCTGATGTACTAGAATCTGGTAGGACCGGGCTGATGTACTAGAGTCTGGTAGGAACGGGCTAATGGACTAGAGTCTGGTAAGACCGGGCTAATGGACTAGAGTCTGGTAAGACCAGGCTAATGGACCAGAGTCTGGTAGGACCGGGCTAATGTACTAGAGTCTGGTAGGAACGGGCTAATGGACTGGAGTGTGGTAGGAACGGGCTAATGGACCAGAGTCTGGTAAGACTGGGCTAATGGACTAGAGTCTGGTAAGACCAGGCTAATGGACCAGAGTCTGGTAGGACCAGGCTAATGGACCAGAGTCTGGTAGGACCAGGCTAATGGACCAGAGTCTGGTAAGACCAGGCCACAATTTTTTGTGGCCATCCAATAAATGTACAAATTAAAAGCCTCACATATGTAAACAGAGTTATTATCCGGTGCTACATTATGTTAATAAAAAAGAATTACCTTTTTTGCAGTACTGACAACGCAGATTTTGGAAACACATTTGATTATGCATCCCTCTGCATCTCTAATGTGAGACAGACAACCTACTACATGAACTGGAGCTTGCAAGTGCAATTATTTTGTGACTCATTGTCACATAATAAAGCCTTAGGTGCCATATAGAAATGATTTAACAGAAAACATGGTGAGTGGGTCTTCACTATATCTACAATCACTCTTAGTGGAATGTTTAAGGTGTGAAATAGTGATGCTGTGTGACTCACCTCACCAAGAATAAAGTTTTTGTCCTGAAGGAGTTTAGGAGCTCCTTCCCCAAAATGAAATGAATGTCATGGTATAACGGGGATGAGAAAAGTCAGTTGGCTGTGGTCACTAGGCCTACCATGTGGAAAAGGAACAGGAAATGCTTTTTTTAATAGAATTTGTTTCTGTCTGCATCCAGCAGGAGTTCAACAGGGTAATCAGTGTGTCCTCTGCAGCGGGGGTTATTGGCTCTCAGTAAAGAGGCAGTCACAAAGTTGTTATGCTGCCCAAGAAATAAAAAGTAATTGCAGGTCCAAAATATTTTTTCACTCAAGGGTTAAATTGAGGTTTGTTGCATTATTGTCATAGCATAGTATGATTTTGTGAAAGTCACACATTGTTAGGGTTAGGGTTAGCGGAATATCTTGCCATCCTTTCACTCTCTGCCATCTTTGCTCTAAGGTCGCTCTTCTTTTTTCTGTTTGATGCTGGGTGGCAACATGCCACCCAGCATCAAACAGGGTGCCCCAATATTCATTTAATATTGGGAAACCAAAAATCTGTTGTTGAAGAGGTGTATGAATCACCGGCAGAAGTGAAATAACACAAATATAAATGATTGCTACATGATGGATAAACGAAATAACGCATAAACAAAACCATGTTGTTGGTGAAGTGGTCACACTGAAGTGAAACACAAGAAATAAAAACTGAATTCTTAACTCCACCCTATCCATCTGTGGTTTTCCCCACTTCTTTTGATCATCTTCATTGCATTGTAAATCCAATGGCAGCACACGCTGCTTATTCAATGTGTGGTGAGACAGGTACCTGTAGCTGGACTCTAATTGTCCCCCAGGGGCACTTCCACTGTTGCAGCTAGGTAAATGCTTTGTGGCTGTAAGCCTATTGTGAATTATATCAAAGGAAATTAGATTAAAGCAATTGGATTTTCATGGTAAATTACTCTTTACCCCTCAAATGACCCACTGAATGAGAGAACGGCACTACAGGCGGATCTAAGTAACTGTAAACTACTGAGAGGGAGAGGGAGAGAGAGGGATGAGACTATTTTAAAAGCATCTTCACTTTATCATCGTCATTTACACACAAACAAAAACACTGTAGTTATGGGTCAGGGCTATGGGTTTTAGCGTGTTTGTTGAAAGTTATCACACTTTTCAAAAACTTTGGTGCAATAAACTAGAAAGGTTGTGGACAAAAAGGCTTTGTGGTTGTTTGTCTTGGGATGATGTGGTGGTAATGGATGCACCACTTGATCAGCGAGTGACATGAGAAAATAATATGCCATGAAAGTGACTTTTCATTTGCTGGCATCACACATAACCACATTACACGCTAAACACAGGAAAAGCAGAAGGACAAAATTAAGGGTTGTTTTCTCTGATAGCTGCATATCTAATTTGCATGACTTTGCATAATATAGTCCATAAAGGCAACAATATTCATAATGTGACAGCCAAATCATATTTTCCTTGATAGGGAATCAACATTAATTTCACTTTGGATGTAAAAAAAACAAGTTTGGGACTGAGCACCAGGAAGAGAGAGGGAGAGAAATAAAAAGTCTAACGCCTCTCTTGAGTTGTGATCATATTTTCTGCACTTCTCTCTTAAAGTCTGCTTATTGAATAACTTAAGGTAGTAATGTCTGATACCATTGAGTTTGACGGAACAGTCTTTTGTTCAGTGTCATTGTTCAAATTAAAAACTGAGAATTTAACTGGGGAGGAAATCGGATGATGGGATGCTTTTATTCTGAAGGATAACTGTGGCTCCTTTTTGTCTTGCATATGCAGTAACCCTAAATTGTTCATTGATTAACTACTATATACAACTGTTCATTCAGGTACTCAGAACTACACCTGAAGTTCTTTGACATTATGTACTTACAAGATAAGTTAAATGTGTTCCTGTACCTATCTTAGAAAGCCTACCCTCCTCTGGTTTAATCCCTCCCTCTCTATCTATCCTGCACGTCTATGCGACGTACTGTAGGTGTGTGCACGAGAGCATGAGATGGAGAGTGTTTGGCATCTTGGTGAAAAACAGAAGACTAATTACCTCCTGAAATAATTTAATGTCAGCCGTGGTGTGGGCGCCCCTCAGCAGGACAGCTGAACAGGCCCAGCCCTCTGCTGGGAGATTTATCTCTGTCAGCTTAGATAAACCTGCCGGCCATCACGGCGCTGGCACACATCCTGCTCCCGGACCTGAAAAAAATAATAAAAAATATCCCTGATAAAGCTGTCCTGTCTTGCCCCCACTGGAAAAAGACAGGAGGCCTAACCGAACACGAGCTTTCATTACCGCTCCCCTTTTTCAGCACTTAGAGGGGCATCTGTTTGGTTTTTTTTTTGTTTTTGTTTTTCCAAATCACCTTTATTCTCCGCCGGCTTAACCAGCTGCCATCACTCTCTGCAATGGTCCTTGGAGCTGTCAAGTTGCGCTTAATAGGATTTTCATAGGGGTGATGAGAGTGAATAAGCAATATGTGTGCAACATATAGTTTTCTTCTCAAAAACGTCAATCACAAAGTGGGTCTCATGAATCTAGCTTTAAACTCATTGATAGGAATACTTAAGTGTCTGTAGGAAAATTACAAAGTTGGAGATGGCAGCTGGTAATTATCTCAGATGAGGTGGTAGCCCCATAAGTAGTGTAAATACAAACAATATAAAACATTGCTGCATCAAAACATAACTCAGTAACAGTTAAGATTCACTGAGAAGGAGACAGCTGAGGACAGCACATGTCCTCACGCTACAGATAACCTTTTAGAAGTTTTTGAAGTTTTTCACTCAGACGATGCAGTTCTAGCCCAATGGACTGTAGAACATGCGCGGGTCTTAATGAACTGAATAATGTTCCAAACTGTCAACGTGTTTCATTTAACTTTACCTATTAAGCGAAAAGGTTGGCAATGTGTGATGCTCAATTAGCATCATGGGCTTGCTCTAGATGACACGTTTCCTGTAGCTCTGTTTTTTGTGCTGACGGAGAATGAAGGTGTTGTGAAAAATGTTGCACTCTTTTGATAATGTTCCATCTCTAATAAGTGCTTCAAAGTAAGCTAACTATTTTGTCTTTTAAGTTGAATTTTATTCTAAAAAATAAATAAAAAGCTGGACAGCTCCAAAGATACCTTCCTGCTAGCCCCCCCCCCCCACACACACACACATGCACACTCACCCTAATACGTTTTAACCGCCCCTGAAGTGACTAATAATAAAGTCAGTGCCTAATTGTTCATGATAATGGGATCAAAGAGAGGCGCCTCTGTTAGGTCTGACTGATGATAGCCATTGTGTTCTACCTACACACTGGATCCCTCACATACAGGAGCTGTGTGTGTCCTCTCGGCTGTGTCCTTGCGGTCCAATCAAACAACACCTTATGTGTCAGTCACGGTCTAATGATGGATAGCTGCTTAAGATCAGCCGTCCTTTGAAAATGAATGCTGAAATATCTTTCCAATACTGGCATACTATTAAAACTGGAGGTGAGGTGTACCTAAAATGTCTGAAAGACACAAACACCCCCAAGGACATCAGTCCCTTCATCACCAGCTCCTTCTGATCCACTCAGGGTTTGTCTTTGATCATAGATTTTTTAAGCTCAAGCATTAAGTGGTAACCTGATGTGCTTTTGTAAAGATGAGCTTCATAAGCATTCAGAATATGAAGAGAATGTGGAAGAAACATGTCAATACAAATACATTCTGTGATTGAGTGTACAACATACTGGCTTTTATAGACAAGCAGGCAAATGGGCACACTTGGTTACACAATGATGCGCACAAAGGGATGCAGACAAGTAGTCTTTGTTGTTTGATGGGCATCACAAAAAAAACACAAGCACGATTCTTGATGATGCCCCGATGCCTCTTTGTTTTGTGAGAAATGGACATAAAGGGCAAAACTGAAAACGGCAGCGGTTAAATTTGTCTACACAGTCTTAAGCTTTTGTTTCTGATTGATGGAGCAAGAAATTCAGACGTGAGGAGACTGTCGTTGTACAGTATATTCATGTAAAATAATTTCATCTTGCTTCTCCTCCTTTCTCCTCACTATCTTTCTCTCTCTCTGTCTTTATCTCTCTTGCCGCTTATCACACTTTTGTCTTCTTAGATTCATTTGTTAAAGGTCACGCGGACTACCACGTCCCTGTACTTGCAGACACTTTCGTCAGATGTAGGGACCGTAGCCGTGAATGAAAACGTGGGAGCTGTGGCATTGTGACCACTTTGTTGATCTCAAAAAAAAAGAAAAGAAAACACACGCTCTTTCGTGCTGTCCTTGGGACTTTTATCCAATGACATTCCAGTTTCCATCTAACAGTGCGTCTCTATCAGGTTATACAACACCTTTGGTACCCCTTGCGCTTTATGAATTCTTTTTTCACTGCGCACCGACAGCACTTTTCAAGGGTAAACAAGCAGTTCTAATAAAGATATATTTGAGTCAACAAAGGTAATCATGTTTTTTCACATCTGAATATTTCACAATTGCCTTTGGCTCAGCAGTTAGATCTCACAGCATTATTTCCCCGATGAGTGTTTAAAAGTCTTTTACAGGATACTCGTGGAAGCTCAGAGACTGACACAATAACCTGGATTACATTTCATGACACAAATGAATTTACCCTTTCTTTTCCAGCCCTTCTTAGCATGTTGACGCAGAGAGAGGTAGGACACTTATCCCCGGGACTAAATCTCTGCTGGGAAATTGAGTTCTTATATTGTGTGAATGACTGAAACGGCTTGGAGCAGGTGTCATTCAAATATGGGGGACCAGAGTTTGAAATAACACTCCCGAGTCAAACACAGGCATATTCATCCACCCTTCACCTCTTCATCCATTCATCCTTTTTCTCTCCTCTCCTCATTCTTCTTCTTCTTCTTCTTCTTCTTCTTCTTCTTCTTCTTATCCCACAAATTAATCCCTCCATGAAGAGCACACGGGGGGGGGGGAGTAGAAGAATTGAGAGAGTGAAGGATGATAGAAACCTAAAGCTTTAAGGCAACAGTCTGTACGTATCTAGGGGGTGTGAATGAGCTCCATTATTGCTCTCAGGGCTCAAATTGAAAACATTACTGCCTCCATTCACGGTCCTCAGACACAGAGGATGGTCTTTATTTCCAATCTCAGTCTCCTTTCTGGTGGGAGGAGCGCCCGTCCTGTGTTTATGTGTGTGTGTGTGTGTGTGGTGTGTGTGTGTGTGTGTGTGTGTGTGTGTGTGTGTGTGTGTGTGTGTGTGTGTGCTAGGGAAATGGAGAGACAGAGGGAAAGATTGTGTGTTTCTGTCTCCATAAGGGCGTCTCAATAAAGTCATCACTGCTGATGCTGTGCATATATGACCTCTCCTCTCCCATCTTTTCATTACCCCCCACCAGTCGCAGATGGAGACCTCAGTGCATTTTTAAAAGACTGCCTTTACGTTGCAAAAGCTGTGGCATTAGCCGCCAGTGCGGTGGTGTTGACCTCGGTGAGCCAGGACATCATCAGTATGCATTGGGTTTCACTCAAAAGGACACAGTGCCATATTCTGGCGAGGTCGTAAATGAGTAAAATCACAAGTTACTTACAAAGACTTGAATAAATACAAGGTTTAGTTCTGGTGTCCTTTGCACACAAGTTCAAGCTTTTCACAGTTATGCGTTTCTTTTTAACATTTATTCTTTGGATAGACTAAAAACCAATACTTGGAAACATCAATATATATTGAGTTAGTATTTGAAATAAAGTTGGTTGGTAATATTCGTCATCATAAAATAATAGAAATCTACTAAAACTTTCTGATTTGAAAAGAACTATTTGACAGATGAATTAGGGTAGGATTATGTTACGTAGCAACCCTGTTGTAATTCATATGAGACTTCAGATAATGCACATGAACCATTTGAGAATATGAATGAAAAACCGAATACATGGATAAGATTTCTCAAGACTCTTCTGACGACTGAAATCAGGCAAACACTCTCCTTCCACAGTACAGTGCGTGCCAACCTGTCGTTTGGCTCATTTCTGAAAGGCTGTTTACCTAAAAAATAAAAAATTCTCTGGAAATAGAAAGGTCAAATCTCCCTCATCCCTCCTCCACCCTTGTTTCTCCTGCCATCCCCCCCCCCCCCCCCCCCCCCCCCCCCCCCCCCCCCCCCCCCCCCTTTCATCCGGGGGAGCTGCCAGATTGCTTTAGCCTTTTTAGTGCAGCAAGCTGACAGACAGACAAGGCGCTGACAAGGTCACAGCCGGGAAAAGCAGTCATGATGGAAACACCGGCTCTGAGGAAAGACAAATGAGGGATTTACAACACACACTCTGCAGCTTAATCGTCAGTTCAAGTCTAACTACACAGAACAAATGTATGCTCAATCTAAAATCCTAACCGTATGCTACAAGGATGGTTCTTAAGAACTACCAGACTCTGTTAAACGGGCAGTCATCGGGTAATCATTTCCTCAAATTACTCAATCAAAAAGTAACTATTAGCTAATATTGGAAGCCCTTACACTGGGTGTTACTGAAAAAGTAATCACATTACTACAAAGAGTTACTAAGTAATACATTATATGCCCGTTATACCCCACAGTACACTCACTGTACTTCCGTTAACTTTTAAATAATTAGATACCTCAAGTACTTCTTGCTTCTTTTTGCTTTGTCACTCTTCAGTCTCAGACATCTCAGACGCCTCAGACACATCTCAACACTCACGAATCCTTCATGCTTGTGTGGCAGTCAATAGCCAGCGCTGAGAAAGTCACTTCCTTTCTGGGCCCCTAGCACAAACACAAGTTTTGAAGGCTAATGCTCTTCCATTTGAGCGTGAATATAAGTGTGCACTCTGGAAGAAAGGCTAATTGAGCTGAATGGAGGATTTGCTTTAAGGAATGGCAAAGGTGTCGTATTGCCTAATCGCTTTTCATCATAGAAAGAAAGAAGAAGTGCTTCAACAAGGTTGAATTATGCGGTTAAGTGGTCCCTAGCACATCAATAGAATGACCTCAAACCTTAACCGTCATTTTATTTTGTCACTGTTGAACTGAGGTCGACTGTGAAAGTGCAGTTTCCTAAAGTTGAATATAACCTTCACTGCCATTGTAATCCAATCCAGAATGGTGTTGTATGCTCTGCACAACTATAAAGACAACTACTATAAACCAGTCAATGCCTGAGCAAAGTCAAGTTAGAAGGGTTTATCACATACAAAGTTAGATTTCTCCTTGTAGGGGGAACATTTCCACCATTGAAAAATGATGTTAACAGCTATCTGTGGGGCAGTGTCTGAGAAACCTTTGGAACGTGCGTAAGAATATATTCTCTTTTATTCTCTTTTGTTGTCCTGCTTTTTGGCTTCTCTGATGTTTCAGGGCTTGAGGCAACATTGCTCACTGCAAAACAGTGGCATTGAAAGGACTGAACAGATGTGTGTGCATTGTCAAAAAAGAAATCCAAAAAGAAATAGGGAGAATGCTGACAAAAAGATAGATGATGAGATTAAAGGGGGGGAGAGAATGATGCTGTAAAGACACAGAGAGATTGAAAAAAGACAGAGGAAAAGATGAAGTGGCATGATGCCAGTCCATTGCCTTACCTTGTTATCTTCATCCCACTCAGTTTTTGACTTATCTACACGTCTGACAGGAAGTATCAAATGTATCAGGGTTTCCAGAATTCTGCCCTCTTGACAATGCACACCCCCGCAGGCAGAATCGAATAACGCCATTGGTTGTTTATTAGTTTGTAGTGTGTTATACTTGATTCATAATGTCATTAAGGAGCAGAGTCTCAACAGGAAATCAATCCATCTAATCAACAGCTAGCTCGGAATGTTGTGTTTTTGGGAGCAGGCCTTGTACATCTTGCATTACATTTTCATGAAATGAGTAGATATTTTGGGTATGTAGAAAGAAAATCTATCACTCATACATGCAGCCTACATCATAAATAATATTCATTTCTCAGTGGCATTCTTATTTTAACTGAACAATCCTCCTATACCCAAGCTGCACTTGGTATACACATCATGTAGATTGTCCCCGTATCCATAGTCACTGCAGTGATGCAAATAAAATGTGAATCTGTAATGTCCATGAGTTCACATACATTATTGTAAGCAGGAGATGAAGCGTGATGTTCCTATATAGCAATGTCAAAGTGCATTAGTAAAACTCTCACTCTCCCGTTGGATCAAGTGCCTGATGAAACATTAGTTTAGCAACAGTGTCAAACCCTGTTTACTGTGAGGCAAATGCATCGCCACATGCAACTGTAAAACCTGAGGTTGAGAGACACAATCGTTATGATCACAGGTGGAGCCCACTTGGGGCTCTGCAGGCTTAGGTCCTCATCTGGAGGTCTGTGCCCAACGAAAATGTGCATGAAGGTGCTACTATGGCGGACTCTTTGTCACACCAACCCACACCTGCTGATTCTTTGGTGACCAGTGTAACAGTAAGGGGAATCCTTAAACAACGCCACCTCTTTGCCGTGAACTGTCCCTTTATTTTGTGGTCACATCAAAAATCTCTACTCATTTCAATGAGCTGAACACCCACAAACTGAGGACTCGGGAGGAACCTAACAGGTTGTATATGTGTTGCATGTCACATGTCCACTGTTTAGAAACGAAAGTCTGCTTCAGTTTTCCATTTAAAACTTGGACGCATTGCATTGTGGTATACGGGAGTAAAATGTAGGGTACATTGTGTGTATATTCAAATTAGCAGTGCATTGTGGGTATTTTATAGTTGACTCTATATTGAATGAAATTACCCACAGATAAATCAAACATCACTACAACATGGGGAAGACACTATAGAGTGCACTATTTCCGTGTATGGAAGGGTTTGGAACACAGCTTATGTTTCCCTCAGGGGAAGTTATGATCATCACTTCACTCTGCTGTGCTTGGTGTTTCCCTGTGGAAAGTTTAATATTCACACTGTACATATTCTACATTCACATAGTAATCTAATCCATGCAAGATAGCTGACTGAAGTATACTAAATCACATGTTTCAGTTTAAGAGTGGAGAGGCAAAACTGCAGTTTTTGTTTTCTGTTGAACTGTTTTGCGTTTTACTGACGAGTGTTTCTATTATTTTGCCCACCACATTTATATCATTGAAGGCAGGCCCTGTAACAGAAACACCTCCCTGCATAATGCAATATCTTCACTAGGATCCCAAAGCTCAATCCACACCACACAGAGTTTCCACAAAAACTGAACATCATGAGCTTCATGAAGGTAGGATTTATCCCAGGACGGTTGAGTTAGACTGCGTTGGTTAGGAACTGAGGTTGTAGTTTTATTATTAGGTGACGCGAAGAGCGGCCAGTAATGGCAGAGTATATTGTGTTGGTGGTGAGTACCCTGGACTGCGTCTGTGCCACTAACAGCTAAGATCTCTGTACCGTACAGTGCAACAGAGAAAATGTGGCTATTCTATGTAGTTTCTGTGTAATAAACTATAAAAAAAAATAATGCTAACGCTAATGATGCAAGTGCCCTTCAAACTGCGAAATACTTTATGTTTTAGAAGCATGTACTGTAAGCCTGTGCAAAGATTATAAAGACCTCCCCACTGAGTGATGTGCCACTTTTATCTGTGGCATTGCTCTTCAAGGTTATCTCAAACATGCGACACAAAGTTCTCTCAGCCAGCAAAGAGACGAAGCAAGGAAAAGAACAAAAACCATCAGTCACTTATTCTATTTCCCAGCTCGGGGAGGTGGTACAGCCGGAGGGGTGGAACGCTGACTTACACACCTCCACTTAGCCCCAGCTGAGGGCCCCCCACCACCCCTGAGATAGAGTTACCACAGGGGGCCACTTGGCGGCTAAACGCCCTCCTCCAACAGGCCCCTCAGGGCCCCATTGTACATTCGTCCCTCAGTGGGAGCCCCTGCCACTGCAATCTCCAGCCAATTACCTTACCCAGAGACAGTCTCATTTGAGTAGACCCTGAGTGAACTTTATATGGATGTGAAGTGAAATTCATTCCCAAAAGATCAGTTTTGATTTCTTTTGAACCTGTTTAAATCCTACAGTATACCAATTCTTTGTATAGGAATGAAAGGCATCTGTGTTTTATTAAACTGTTATGGCTTGTTGATGACTTCAATACTGCAGACTCATAAACATCATAACCGTTACCGAGTTACCTCCCTTTTGCCAATTCCAATCCGTGTTTCACTGCCTCAGACTCATGCCTACCCCCTGTTGATTAGATGTAAGATTTAGTCAGTGAGGCCATGGGTAAATAGTTCCAAAGTATTATCTTTCTCATGGGAATACAGCTATGTGAAAGAATTTGCCTTTGGAAGATAGCTTTTCCTTTTCAAAAAAATAATAAAAAAGGATCTGGTCCTACATTCTGTGCACCATGTGGCCTCCAGCGGACGTCTGTGAGGATTTGCTCAGAGATAGGGTCTCGAGGTAGGGGATGGATCAGGCCTTTCTCCTGTCCAGTCTGTGCCGACTCATACTGGTGATAACACCTTGTCCTCAAAGTCCAGAGCAGGATGGCTGCGCGGCAAAGCATAAAAAGTCAAAATAGCAGCTTTTCTTTGCAAACTGTTTCCTTATCATAAGCAGACGGGAGTCTCCTGTTCTGTCTTTGCCACTGCAGGAAACAAAATAAGGCAGCAATGGGGGTTTAAGCTACTAAATGTTAAATTGACATACATTCTTTTTATAATTCCAAGTTGTCAACTCAAAGACAACTGACTTGATGGACCGTTAAAAAGGTCAAATGTAGCCCTTCTCCTTTCATGTGTTCCCTGATCGGATGTACAGTATCCAGTATAGTGATACGCTGTCACGTGCTCTGCTCTTCTACAGTGGATTCTTATTCTGCTATTCCCATACGCGCTGCCATTCAAAATGAATGACAGTTGTCACCACAGACAGGAAGTACTTTTGTTTGGATTTAAACCTTCAACTGCTGTTGTAGATCAATTGAACACTTTGTTCCGTAGGGATCTTGCTGTTTCATTTCCCTCCTGTCTGGTTTTCCCAGACAGCAGGGTCTGACTCTCTGTCAAACCGTGTGTGTGTGTGTGTGTGTGTGCGTTTGCGTTTGCGGGTATCAAAGACACAAAAGTCACAGACTCAATCACTAACTAGGTCACCATGTATCATGGTGTTACTTTCTTTCACTGGAAATCCTTTCATATTTTTCTGACTATCCTTTCATCCCTCTGCGTAAATTGTGTATTTACACATGCAAAAAAAGTCCCAAATACAACTGAGTAGGACTTACAACATGAGAAATCCTTCATTTTTTAATCACCACAAGCAGTACTATTTTTCCACATTATGCAAACATAAAACAAAACACTCCATGCAGTGGCTAAATAAAGTGTGTAAATCTAGAGTGCTTCTGACAGATTGAACAGTCCTTGGAGTATATTTGTACAAATAGATTTTGAAAGCCCTAGTTATCTGCTCTTCAGTATTTGCTAAGATGAGCATTGTGTCGACTACAGCTGCAGGCCTGGTTTGGTGTAAAAGGTTAGCAAAGTCACCGAGCTGCAGCTCGTTGCAATGTTGCTGCTGAAGCATCAATCTTTGTGAGAGTAATGTGAGCGCTGTGACATTCTCCTGGTTTTAGTGAGGGCACGGAGAAAGATATGGTCTGTCAGCATGACGCAGATTGGTTGCAAGATGCTAAAGGTGGGACGCTGTAGAATGTGTGGCTCTGCACTCAGTGCCCCTAATTTGCATGAAGTAGTTTGTATTCTAAAGCGGTTTGTAACATGGTGTGTGTGTGTGTGTGTGTGTGTGCAAGCTACTGTAAGGCAACCATTTACTAGCTTATATGCAAGAGAGAGCATTTGACCCCCCCACAAACACACACACACACACAGACACACACACCCCCTTGCCTCTTACTAATTTCTCTCTTATGCTCACAAGAAACAGATGTCCAGACGCCCTGCCTCCATTTACCAGAGATCCTCGGGAGTATATCTCAGCACTTGTCCAGACCTTGCCCAGCCTCCAGACACCATGCCCAGCCCTCACCATCTTTCTGCCTAGACGTGGGACTTGCAAATCGGACTCAGAGACTGTGACGGCAGGGCAACAAGCCAAGACTGGCTCTATCTTCATATAACTCCTGCTGGAGGTGGGAGAGTGTGTGCTGGACTCTGCCCATCCCTCCGCTGTAAGTGGTCATTAAAGAGCCGCCTGACAGCGCTTTTCTCTATGAGTAGTGGTGGTGGTGTCCTGTTCGCTGCACTAGCTACTACACTCAACACCACAAGGTTCAGATTAATGGTGTCTGCTGGTTAGTACTGATCCATCTGTCACTGTGTGAGTGTGGTAGCTATCATCATGCTCTGCAGCCCTGTGCCATGCAGTGTGTAATCCCTTCACTGGCAGTCACTGACAGTCCTAAACTTCAGGTTTGAATTCAGTTTTGTGCAGTTAAGACAAGGAAAGGCACATGAGTGAGACACTCAATTTTCTTTTAACCCTTTTTGTCTTGTTTGAGTTTCAGTTTCCCTCAAATGAACCTAAATGGTATTAGAGATCAAGATCCAAGCAGAACCGAGCGGGTTGACAGGTTGATCCTGAGGTAATCTCAGTTAGGGCCCATCTGTCTGATTGCTGTGAACAGAATGTGAAGCAAATTCAAAATGTTTTATAAAAGAGCCCTGTAGATTGCTATCGATACAACTTTGAACAGCACTTACTTCACAGAACAGACTCATCGAGATTGCATGTGCGTGGCTCTCTAAATGCCATCATTACATATGACAGGCTTCAAGTAATGTACATCTTTATAGGGAGATGTGATTGGTGGCTTGTATTATATCTATATAGTTTGAAAAATGCAAATCTGATCTGATGTCATTTCAAGCAAAACTCCCAGTTTGTATTCCAAAAAATAAGGCTCTTACGTATCACGCCCCACTATCAGTAATCAGATGCCATTGTTTTTCCCTCCAACACATAAGCATCAATATTGATGAGGCATCATTTGATTACCATGGTAGTATTACCCTTAGAGTTAATGGCAGATGTAATTTTATACCCATCAACTACAACATAATGTTCTTTTTCTTTTTCATCTTTCAATTCCAGTGAATTGTTCTCGCTCCAGGTATTCTGGCGAATGGTGAATAAATTACTTGGAGACGCCCAGAAGCCTTTATGGTTTTTCATTGTTATTCATTCAGTATAGTTCTGGGTTTTATTTGTCTATCTTTATTTTTTGTTGGAAAATTGTGGCAGATAATCTTAGCAACAGGCATGGGAGAATTAAGCTGCATGGTGCCTTGGTTGGTTCCCCCCCCCCCCCCCCCCCCCCCCCCCCCCATCTTCCCTTTTCTACTTTCCCTCTGCCCTCTACACCTTTCTCTCCCCATGCCTGCCTCCCAATCCAATCTAGCTCATTCATCAGATGGAAGTGATAAGCTTGGGGAGCACATGCAGAGGCACTTTGTCAGCTAAGCTCTCTGTGCGACTGGGTTATTTTGCGGTAACTGTCTCGTATACAGTATGTCGCCACCTTAAGTGAAACATTTTTAGCATCTTCTGCTTGTGTGTTTCTTGTGGTAGAGGTCAAAATAGGACAAACGAATGTGCAGTGGAAATCTACTGTAAAGTTGTTGTCCCCAACCTGTTTTATTTTAGGGGCTGACAGCCAGGTCATCACCACAACCTGTCATCTTTTAGATGTGTTCATTTGAAATTTGCATGAAACTGAATGTTATTTGACACTATACTTTGTATAAAAATGGGTATTGTCACAATAATTCAAAATAACTGTCAGGGCCCTATTTGCATAGGTGCGTATAGCAGGTGCTAGCCACTTTTGCTAGTTTAACGGCGGAATAAAGGGTCCGTGTGTCAGATGCATGGTAGTACAGGGTTGTTCTTAGTGTCTTCATTAATCACAGGTGTGTTTTTGTTGGTCCATTGTGGGATCACTTTCTGCTGCCACAAGAAAGAAATGCCCAGAATGCACCTGAACACACCTCCCTGTAAGAACAGCATGCCCAGAATGCACCTGAACACACCTCCCTGTAAGACCAGCACGCCCATGGGTGCACAGATGGGCGTTGGTCCATTTCCTATTTAAACGACGTGGGCGCTGGACAGGAAATTGACAAATTGTCGGTTTTAAACTAGCAGAGACACGGGTTCGACATAGTACCACCAGTATCTAGTTTGGTCTAGTTTTCAGTTGTACCCCTACCCCTTGGAGTGGCTGCACTTTTCACCAAGTTACCACAGTTATTACTTTTAGCGTTTTCGCCAATCATCTATTACTTTTACCTTACTATTCATATGTTTCATGTAGACATGTTGCTGCATTTCATCCGTGTACTGTATCCATGACTGTTAGCTAAATGTTTTAGACTTCTCCGTTTGCTTGTTAATTATTTTTTACACGCTCTCATAACACATAATGCTCCTGTGTTACAGCTGACTCAATATGTGTTTATATTTTTTAATAATCATAATTTACATTTTTTTCAAATGAGTTGAGCTATGGCCTAATATCCGTACCTTTACACAACTGGAGAAGTACCCCCTGGGGTACAAGTATTTGTATTTGCAGGTGTGTTGAAGAGAAACAGAGACAATAAAAAGACAAAGACAGAGCGATTTAATCTCACTAGCATAGTGACTATATCTTACAGTTCCCCATGTTAAACCTATCTCAAACCTATCTCAGTCGCTGGACATACATTAAATCAAACGGGACCTTGGCTCTGCAGCTAGAAAATGAATTGCCTTCGTCCTTTCATTAGACATTTTATCTAACTTCCATTCTTCTATTTATCTATCTGGGAGAGCATTCATGTGTCACTTTCTCTTATCCTTGGAGACGAGCGTGGAGACAATGGTTCCACTGCAGCATTTCCTCTCGTTCTGTCTCTGCTCAGCAAAACATGACGGAACAAATGAACCAATTAAGTGTGCTGGTGGCTTTGCTGTCCCAGGGGGGACATCTAAGGAACTGAGACGGCCTGATTAGCTCCAGGTAGGCCTGACTGGAGACAGCCGGCTAAGAGACAAGCTTCCATAATGTGAACACACACCGCTTGACAGTGCACCTGTGTGTATTGTCCTCTTTGCTTTTGGCATTTTGATTGGTGTTGATTGGTGTTGAGGCTGTTTAAAAGTTGGAATTTGTAGAGAGGGACACACAAACAAATATGTGTGTGTCAGATTAGCACTGGCCACAGACTTGACAAATGTGCCCTGGTTGGTAAATGCATTTTACAGCAGAGACAGTCCTCATAGCCAGCAATATAACCTAAAAGGTGTGCTACATGATCCGCCAACAAATCACCTCCACAACTGGCATCTCCAGGTGGGGAGTCCAGGAATTTTTATGGGACTCTAACTTTATTTCCATTGATCCCAAGTGCTGCAGGAACACCTAGATGGGTTCCACTTGACTGTAAACAAGAATGATCAGTTAATACCTGCAGCATCGATCGAATTTGAACCTCTAACGTAGAAGCTCTTTGAAGACACCGTCCAATCTTTCTGTTATCGTGCACTCACAGATTTGCAGCTCTCGAGGACTGCTGAAGAGAAAGTATCGCTTACGGGGCGACATTTATTTGTCTTCAAATATGTTTCGCTGTCAAGGTCGGATTCACTCTGTAGAATCAGGGATTCACAGACAGTATCTGTGTGTCTTAAGTTGCACCCAGTTGGTGGTTTTGTGGTTTTAAATTAATCCACACCCGCAGTGGTAATCTAGTAGTGCATTTTAGCGGAGCTATACACAATGCCATGGAGGGATGCATCCCTTGGCCTTTGATACACAGCACGCTGAATGGGTGTCAGTTGTTCAATACAGTTTTTTGTTTGTTTTTTCTATCAATCCTAGACTCACTCAGCTCTGGTATTGGCCCTGCCTACCCTTCCCTTTCTATTTTGCTTATTTTCTGACATTGTGATATCCCCCCATCCCTTCGCCTTTCCGACAAGATCTGCAGTTCCCGGTCCTAGGGGGGGATGTGGAACATTCAAACCTCTTCATTGCAGAGGCAATTTTGGGGCATCTTGTCTCTCGTGGTCAATTTTTCACCATGTGGAACGCCAGGAGGTGTCCTTGGGGCTGACCACTGGTCATTGCTCTCACTCAGGGAGGGAAAAAGAAAGCGACAGAGAGAGGCAGAGGGAGAGAGGGAGAGGAGCAGAGGGAGAATGAACCTGACAAAGGCCCTGCAACAGATCCGTCCCACTCAGCAGAGCCAAGGGAGTATGCAGCCAGGCTGTCAGCACCTCTCATTAGTCAAAGGCAGCCTCCCTGACAATGTGACACTGATTACTGAAAGCCCTGATTCAGACTTTCTCTCCTTCTCTGTGTAGCCGCAAACAGTGTCAGCTAAAGCTGCATACACGTGTTCACTCACACACACACACACAGACCCACACACACACACACACACACACACACACACACACACACACACACACACACACACACACACAGACACGCATGCTAGTTCAATCCACTCTCTTTTCACCCCAAAATGAAGTGCATTTCATTTCATTTCAAAGTTCCCTTTCCATCTCCAAAGGGACTAAAGCCTTCATTAAAAAGAGTGATAAAGGGCAAACTGGTGTCTTCCGGCTCTATTTAAAATCTGTTTATTGATTTTCAGCGGGTGTAAATAAATATTAAATGGCATTATTGTGCACGGAGGCTTTCACATTGGCAGGAGTGGTGGAAATAGAGGGGGATGAAGAGTGGCGTTCATTAAGAGTTTATCATTTTTATTGATCTGGCTGACATGTCTCAGCACTGAGGAGGATCTGATTGCTTTTTCTTAATCACTGCACAAAGTTGAGGGGAGGATTGAAATGATGTATCGAGGGGGATGCATAGAAAAATAGGAAATGTCTCCAAATACCAAATGGAACAGTGTCAATTCTGACTCTCTCTATAGAGACCCAGGCCTCTACTCCCTTTGCTGTAGGCGATAGGCTACCTGCCCTAAAGGTAAGGCGGTCACTAAGGTAGCCATCCAGAGATCCAGTTCATCCTAAGGATTTACTTTGCCACATGTATGTTTAACATTAAAACATGATTCATAAAATCATGCAGATCATTTTTTACTAGCTGAAAAAAGGTATGTAAAAAGCTTTAGGCTGCCCTACACTTTAATGTAGGCCCAGTAGGCTAAGGGGTCCTTGGTTTAAAAAAAGTGAAGACCCCTGGTTTATAGTGTGTTGCCTTTCAGGCATTAGGCATTACATTTTATGGGCTTTTATTTTGAAACGTTCTCATGCCTAATGAGTTCCAGGTCAGAACATTGGTTTCCTGTTGGGGGTTAGAGGAAGATGGCAGAATCAGCTGACGTGCTTTGTTTGTCCAGTGCAATCCACACTGTACACGCTGCAGAGGCAATGTGGTAAGCTGATCATTTCATCGTTTTAGTTATACTTTAAATATTAAGATGCATATTTACATTAAAAAGCGTTTGGTTGTAATTTAAAACATTTAATTTGCAATTATTTACTAAGGACACTTTACATTTGTATCTTGTATTTTGTTACAGTTTTCACTGTTCATTAACTGGTAACATGATGAACGGCACTTCTGCATTCACCTCGCGGCCCTCTATCAACTAGAACCGCACTCTACCAGTTTGCCAGATCTGTGGTTAGCGGAGCTGTAGTTCCTATGACACGTGATGGGACAATTGTGCTTCCAACCTGTAGGGGGACCAAGAGGAAAGGTTCTGTAGTGTTGCTTTAAGAAAGAGTTCAGCTAGTTGAATGGTTGCAGTTGCTACACGGTAGTGAAAACAACACATGGAGCATTCAGATGTACAATACTGCAAACATGATTCAAATAATCTCACTTTGTACTTCTACTCTTTTTTTTTTTGTCTTTGCATTAATTTATTTTTAGCAGAAAATCATCATTCAGCCTCCGTTTTCAATATTTCTGGAGTGTGTACTGTATGTTTCACGTTTTTTGTGCAAAAGGGCCTATGTTTATTTTTCTAAATGGTAGTTACCTTAACAATGCTGATGATGCTTACTCAAAAAAAATATTTCAAACAATAAAAATAGATAGCTAAGATTTTTATAAATACATATATTTTTACTATTCCTGTAGTTCTTTGCCAGTGATAAGCCACTGGGACACCAGAGCAGGAGGCTAACATGAGAAGTAGCAGAGCGATATTGGATTACTGGGAAAGGTCATTCCTTACAGTGGTGGGCTTGGTAGCAGTACTATCACTGCACCTAACCTACATGTGCAGGAAATGTACCTTCTCTCTGTTAATTGCTAGTATGAACTTCAACATGCTGTTAAAAAAAAAAAATCTTATGAGGATCACATATCGCATAAAAATTCATCTTTTCAGGTTTCAAGTAATGCGTTTGTGTCAGGACCAGAGTCAGCTGGACCAATCAGCATCCTGTGACAAGCTCCAGGCAGCTGTGGCGGGGGTTTGCTGGACTGGTGGTTCCAAACAGCAGATGCGGCTCCTAAAGACGTTGGCGTGGAATGGTAAATAACCTCAGAACTGGAGAGTACTACCATGTTTTCGCTCTATTCCTGACTGGCTTCAGGAGAGTTTATAGACAGATGCTTCCAATCACCTGCCAGGTATATTTTGAAAGGAACTGCCCTTTTCCAAACAGTTTCCAGTTACAGCCTCTCAGATTGTTGTGTGTAACGAACCATCTGATGCATCAGATTAGGCTGCACCTGCTGCCACACAACGAATTTAAATGTTGGAAACAATCCTACACTCACCTTTGTTTACTTTATAATTAACACTTAACGGTTCATGTTCTCCAGTGGAGTTAGTTCACGTTTTGACCTGTACACATTACATTCAGCAAACAGATAACACTAGGCCAGGGGTTTGTTTCATACATCATACTCTAAGTATTGTTGGCAGTGTAGCTTTACTATAGTCTTGCCCTATGTTGTTTGGATTTAGATTTTTTGAGTTACCAGTGCCAAGGTTGTTGCTGCTGATGGGAACAAACCGGCAGGACTGAGAAGAAGGCATCTGAAGCAGAGCTGGTGAACCCAGGAAGTAGATAGATAGATAGATAAACTATTATTGATAAAGCTGCAGATGACAAATATTGTGCAAGTTACACTTAACGCAGTTGTGATGTCTGTGAGTCTTATCTACCTCCAAGTGATGACGTGTTAAAATGTTTTATTGCCTGTGGTAGGAGTGATTTCTTGTAGCGGTCTGTGCGACATCAAAGAGAAGGAGGAGAGGGGTCGGGGTTATCATGATAGACAACAGTTGGTTCAGTGACCTCCTCTCCATCACAGCTTCCAAAGTGTCCTATTTGCAGCCAATCGGAATGCACAAAGGGGGGGGGGGGTTTTGGCATTTTTTTCTTTCTGTCTTTATTGTATACTTGTTCTTTTCCCAGACCAGGATAGGAAAAAACTAACAATGGGCAGATCAACACACACACACACACACACCACACCACACACACACACACAACACACACACACACACACACACCCCACACACACACACACACACACACACCACACACACACAACACACACGCCGATATAGGACACTAACAATGTAAATATCAACAAGCCACTCACACATTACAACTTTTATTGCAATTTTTTCCAAAAGCTCCCACAACATCAGGCATTTTGGACCTCAACAATCTAAAAGCCGCGCAATCCTGAAGGGACTGATGTCTTAGGGATGTTGTGATACTCTAACTCCACTTAGAAGTTAAGTCCCATGAAGACAACAGCCAGCTATGAGGATATGATGCTGGGAACCCCCCCCCCGCCTCTGCAGAGGGTCCTTCTCATGTGGACGCGAGGGCAGACGGCGGGAAGCTTGAGCCCTGTGAGAAGGGTGTCCCCCCCTGCTCTTCAACCACAGACACTGCCGTGGGCCTGGCCCGGGTTAGGATTATAGGGGATGCATAGGGAGTTCCTTGACTCTGCAGATCGGACGTCTGCACTGACTTTCCTGCTTTGTACCACCTGTGGACTTGCCAGGGGGAGCATGGCCTGTGTGCCTTTGATTGATTCATATGGTATTTTGAACTGGAAGGGTTCCATCAGCTCTAGTCTTCATTAGAAAAGCCTGCAGCTAGCTCCCACCAAAGGCCGAGTACTTCTCTCCACGTCCCCTGTGTTTCAGCCTACCTGACATGAATTCCAAGATGTTTCTCTATGGCCTCCATTTATCCACACTTAACCCTTTGACCAATTGACTGCTTCACTTGTTTGTCAATCTGCCGTCACAGTGATGCACGTGCTTTGCAGTATGCTCCTCATTAGAGAGTTCTTAGTCTAACTGCAATGCCTCATGCACTGTCTTCTTGTCAGGATACAGGGGGTATGTTATGTATCAGAGGCTGCAATCCTCCCTTCTCACTATGTGGGTTCTAACAAGGCCAGGATAGCAGCCAGATTGACAGCTGCTGGGGCATTTTAACAGGCTTGGTGTTAAACTGCTAAACTCTGAGGAGGCATATGAATGATTGGCTGCCAAACCACACAGAACACAAGCCCACTGCCGTCACTATCACGACTTTCTAACTGACCATAAGCTTTCCCTAAGAAAAAAACAAACATATTCAGCTATTTCTATAGAGACAGACTATTTTTATTTTACACTGGTCTCATCGAAGAACACACTCAACGTTTTAAGATTATTTTTTACATTTAAATATTTTGTACTGACATTTTGTTATAAAGCTCACTTCCATAAGGTATTAGTCAACGATGGGCTAACAATGAATACATCTTTTATATAAATAACTAATGCATGATGTCATCAACAAACTGATCATGTAGCCTCTTTATATCTACCTTTATTATACAAACGACTGCTTCTATCTTGATCAAAATACAAATACTTTGTACATTATTAATACGTGCTAAGTTATTATTTTCAGACTCGGGGCCAATTGTTAACCCAATATGAAAAGTCTACATTAAGATTTGTTAAGAAATTGCTAATGAAGCCCATGAGATGTGGTTTAAGTGCCAGAAAAAGCTAGTGAGTGTTTTTTTTATCAAACTAAATGCTTTACCATTTAAAAAATAAATAAAAAAATAAAAAAATAAAAAAAAAAACAGTTAAGAGTAAAGGTATACAGCTATTCTGGAGCTTTCAGCCACATCAGCAGATAGATTTAATTTCTAAGCCAATATGGACAGGAAGTCCTGGAAATGCTATGACATCATTACTATGTGTTGATGAAGACAATGTAAAACAGTTATAAACCCGAGAGAGGGCTGATGAGCTGACCTTTTAATTGGCCGGTTTATTTTGTGGAACTCAGAAAGCCCACTGACTGTCTCAATGGTTGACTGTTGATGACTCATCAGTTTTTCATTAAACTCTTTTGGTAATTTGTTCTTCATTGTGTTCAATTTATTTTACTTTGTTCGAGTCGTGAAAGAAAATTTGATTTTTACAATGATTGTCAGATTACAGAAACCTATTAGTAGTCTGGCACATGTACGATGGGTGGTGAGTACATTCCAAGGGAAATGTGAAGACTAATGACACAGTAGAATTAGCCAGTTCTTTTTGTCGGCAGCCTTGTCTTTCCAGAACAGAGGGGAAGTTAAAAACACCATTTGTCAGTGCACATTACATCTCTGGTGCGAATGAAAGCCCAGTATGTGGCTCCTTTGAGCAGACGATTGTTACAGGCCTTGTTAATTGGATTTGGCATGGTTCTCCATGACGCCTTATTGTTAGCATGACTGGCTGACGATGACAGAATTGCACCGTATTTACATACATAAAGGAACATACAATAACACAGAGTATGTAACCAATGTATGACTTAAATGGAGATTACAAAAATAATAACTCATTATTACTCAACTATAATCACAACATTTTTACCACCACAGCCATGCTATATTCACAGAACTCAAAAGGAAAATGATTTGTATGTGACTACAACTGGATTTGTCCAGCATGGAATGAAAAAAGTGCAATTTGAAGTTTCTATTGGATCAGAGGCAGTTTGATTTGATCAGGATAAGTTAAATAGTGTGCTTTTATCTCTTAAAGAGTGGCTGTTTGGAAGAAACATCGCTTATGAATCAAAAGTATTTTCTTTAAATGATTGTCTTTGAAATATACAATATTACATTGATAACATTGCTGATCTCATAATTGAGTCCTTTTAAGAAGCAAAAAATAAAGCAGTGGAATAAAATTTCAGCGGCCTGATCTGTTTTCTGTTTCTAAATGACTGTTTCTTTGTCCATCTATATAAATGTGTACAGAAAAAAACCACAAGATGTACAAGATGAAGCCCTCCTCCTGCGCTCCATGTACTGCATTGCAGACACTATTAGATAAACCAAACACTAACTCAAATCAACTTCAGCACAACTCAAGCCGATGCAGCATGTCTAACGCAATGCGCTGCGATTGTGCATGGCTAGCTTTCCACCCGTGGCTTAGCGTGTTACAGTATTAGCGACTGAGCCAGGATAGTCCTGCCCGGCTGCAGCGAGTGAATGCCATTCACCGGGATGATTGGATTGAGGCAGACCTTAGCGCAGCTCGAGCTGCACTTATCAGCTAGCTGGCAGATAGGACTTGTCATACTGCCTGTCAGATCTGGTGAGGGGACCACAAGCTTCACAATGGAGCTAAAATGCAATCTCCTCCTCTGCAGCTGCATCACCTGCCCCAGGGACACACTTATTAGACTTTGTAAACAGCCAAATGTGAGCACTAAACTGTAAGAGCTACTGTCAGCCAGGCTGCCTCAGCCAGTTAACCAAGGCTGGGAGCAATCCCATACAAAACTACTGTTGTAATAAAGGGACTTACAAGAAATCCAAGACCAAAGTGAGTGGTAGGGCAAATGGAAAAACATACATGGTCAGATGAAGTCTTCAAGAAACTTCAGACTGTACGGGTACTCGTAAAATGGTGTAGCTAGAGTAAAGTACAAGTACAACTTCTCATGTGTTTGTGTGTGTGTGTGTGTGTAATCAATGTAATATATTGTTAGATATGATTTGAGCAATTCTACACTACGTAGATGTTGAATTCTCACATGTGATATACGTGTTTCACATCTGCTAGTCGTTAGATTCCTTTATTAACACTGAAAAGGGCTTATTCTTGTCTGCTTACAACTATGTTATGATGCATTAGAAATTGCATTTTTGAAACTTTCTTGAAGCTGCATGTGAGAAAAGTACAAAGCTCTCATTTAATAAAGGTGCTCAGCGCGGAAGCTATGCTGATGTAGCTGCAAGCATTACATCCACATGTCTACCATGGAAATAATGACGGACGGAGTAAGAAATAGAAGTCTCCACGAAGCAGTGCTGATTATCCTTTATTTGCCGGTTCCTTCTCTTTTTACTCTCATACCCTACCGCCCAGGTACAGGGCCCTCAGCTGGATGTCAATTCTATTGAGATTCGGCCTCACCCTTTCTTTTTCTTTATTTGTTCCCTGTCTCTAACTCACTGCCCCCTTTTAATACAATCCCTTTTTCTTGTTCTCTGATTATGGCCCTTTCACCAAATGGCTACCGGTCCCCACTGAAGTAATGATATTTAATCAGGAGGATACTGTATGCATAGGATTGCCAGAGGAGGCCTAGTGACGTTTAATATCTGGCTGAGTACAAAGAGCGAAGGAGAAAGAGACCAGGTTAACTGGAGACTAGCTCCTTTTTCCACCGAGCACACAGTCTCTCTTCTGCTTTCCTGAGATCATTAATTTCTCCAAAAGAGATCTCCCCGGGTGAGACTCATTCACATGCAGATGGCACTATTCCTCGGGAGCCTCTATCACTCTTTTTCTCTCTTTCTATCAGGCCATTTAGTGCTCCCTTGCTCTCTCTCTTTTGCTGTGTCGCTCCCTCCTATATTAAGCAAACGGTTAGCTTGGCAGCCTTAGGTGACATAGCACTCATATTTCAGCACTGGGGAACAGGAGTAATGCCATGTGCTGCTATGGATACATTACATGAGAATTTGTCTCTTTTAAAGCGAGCAAAGTCAGGGAGGGCTTAGTCACTTAGCAATACAGGCATTCATCTGTGGGGATAATTTCTCTTAACTACGCGCTATTATTCTCTAACCAAAACCTCCTCCTTTCCTTCATCACGCTTGACATGAGGCTCAAAATCTGGCATCTGTGTTGTGATGTGTAATGTTGGTGCATGTTACAGATGACAAGCCAACAGGGCCCGGTAATGTTGGATTAAAGAGTACATGTTTGCCCAACAGAGAGGAAAGTCTCCTGCCCTCTACCGCTCTTCTCTCCATTTCCCTGCCATTCTCCTGCTGAATCCAGATGTGGAGGGAGTGGACGGGCTCTGTGAAACCTCTCTCGTTTGCATCTGCTCGCGGTTAAACAGCAGCCCCTGCACTAGTGGGTTTCACAGCAGTAATTAGTAATTAGTGACCCGTTACTGCATGCATTTGCACCGTAACTCAGAGGCATTAGCTGCAATCTCCTCTCTCTCTCTCTCTCTCTCTCTCTCTCTCTCTCTCTCTCTCTCTCTCTCTCTCTCTCTCTCTCTCTCTCTCTCTCTCTCTCTCTCTCTAGTCCCAGTTCATATCTAACCTGATAGAAATTGATGACACACTTCTTTGAAGACCTGATCAAAGACGGGAGCCTTTGATGAGAGTGATGTTTGCTGTTGGTGAGGAGGTATGGAGGAATACCAATCGTCAGAGAGAGAGAGAGATAGAGAGATTGTACTACATCTCAAATAAGAGTATGCCATTCTCTTTTTGTATCAAAATATTCTGTATTTTCATATCACAATGTTTAGTTTATTATGAATGTCATAGATTAGAAGTGAACATATGATCATCAAGTATTGAAATATCTGCAGAAAAGCTACAATCTATATCTGTTTATTTTCCAAAAATACATGTATTGGTCTATGTTTTTGAAATCACAAGTGGAAAGGGCCTGAGCCTCAACGTGTTAGAAATCATCTAGACGGCTTCATTCTCTGTGTTAATTTTTTTCTGCTGCCAGTTTCACTTCTCATGTATATGTGTATATACAGCTGTTCAAAAGAAAAAAAACAAATGATATGATTATAAAATAAGTCAAAACCAAGTCTCAGTAAATCTTTCTAACTGTTAGCATGATGCTAATTAGCACAAAACATAAAAGTTCTGTACAGCTGTGGTTGATGGGAGTGTCACTGATAAGGCAGCCAACCAAAGTGAATTTGGACCTGATGAGGGCGCCAGATGAAGAGTGGATGGCCCAACAGAGTCCTTAAAATTTATCCTGATCCAGGGCCCCTAGGGGGTCCTCGGACTTATTGCATGCGGGCCAAACAAGTTTTTTTAACATGAATCCAACATATTAGCAAATATGAATCAGCCTATTGGATCAGTGGCCGGTGGGTAGAGACATTATTCAGGTAGCCATCCACAGATACAGTTAATAAGGATTAACTCTGCCACATGTATTTTTAACATTATAACATCATTATTAAAATCATGCCAACACATATTTTCACAGCTTAGTATTCTATGCACTATAAAGTTATGTGTTAAGGCTTATCGTGTATAAACATTAATGTAGGCTCAACTTAATATGCAACTTAATTTCATATAATATGTAGTAGGGGGTCTCTGCTCCATCTCACTCTCTGTTACGGAGTCCTTGGTTTAAAACGTTGACAAACCCTGGACTAGAGACCATGATTGTCTATTCTGTGCCGTTGTATCTTGTAGTAGCTGACATATTTCTTATGATAAGTGAGAAATTTGACCTACTGTTGGCACTAGAATAAAAGAGAATAAAATTCAAAGGGATCACTAATGTCATTAGGATTCATCCTCTGGGGACCATGCATGTCTGTACAAAGGTTTAAGACAAGCCATCCAACTGAGATATCTCAGTCTGAAGAAAAGTGGGTACACCTCTGAGAAGGGTGAGTAGGCCAATCAGGTGGGGAGGGGGATGCCATTCATACCTCTTCATGCATCATTATTTCTTATATTTGTTTACATCCCTAATTTGTGGCATGTGCACTGTATACAAGAATGGGATTCACCGTCTTTATTGCAGTGTAGAGTACAAACATCCTCAGTGGTCCATATTTTGGTTCACATGTCCCCAGAATAAATGAAGCTTTAGCAGCCTCTAAAAGCACAACTGAAAAAAATAAAAATGGACAGTGACAGGAAACAGGACTGAGAGGTGGAAGAAGGAAAGAAACAGCAGTGACATGAGGTGAAACAGGTGGAAAACGAATTATGTCAAACGACACCAATGTGCTGTCTCTCCGTCTGTCATGTGGCCTCGTATCTGATTTTGATTGTTGTCGTGCTTCCTCTTTCCTACCTGTTATACTTCGTCTGTTACGTTGGTTGCACTGGTGTCCTCATGTGCCAGGTGAGAACAAAGCAGAGGACTGAGCTCGGCATCTGTATTCAGGTGCGCTAATGGAATCACTGAGGCTAAAATGGCAGGAGGTGAAAGGTGAGTGCACAGAGAACAGCAGACAGCTCCACACCACTGCTGCTGCTGTCGCTCTGCCAAACCACTCGACTGTGATGGTGTGTGTGTGTGTGTGTGTGTGTGTGTGTATGTGTGTCTGTGTGTGTCTGTGTGTGTGTGTCAGCATGCACGCATATGTGTATGTGGGAATGAGGTTGGAGAATGAGTAATAGTGTTTCCGTGTCCAGATCAATTCTTTTTGTTCGCAGGCATTCGTCTTTTGTTAGTTATGCTGTGGGTTTTAAAAGATTTGCTATTAGGAATGTGTGTTGTGTTCTGGGAGTAACTCTCACAAAATAGCTATTGACTTTTATGAATATACTAGAAGGCTTTTCTGACATTTCTCAATAAAGTTAAGCTCTACTGAAGATGTGGTTTCGGGGACATGCGTAGTTTGATATAATAATGAGGAATTTCTTTCACATCACACTTTGTTTTTGCTTTGCTTTGCTTCAGAGGATACAAAGTACTTTATAAAATGTTCATGTGTGATTTGAATTCAAACTATATATATATATATATATATATATATATATATATATATATATATATATATTTATATAATGTATATATATGTGTATATTCACATCTCTCTCTCTCTCTCTGTATATATGTATATATATATATATATATATATATATTGTATATACATACAGTAGTTAGGGTAACATGACCTGCCGGATGGTTTGTTACACAGAACCGTCTGAGAAGCTATCTTTGGAAACTGTTGAGTAAAAAAAAAGATCAGGTGATTGGGTGAACCGCCATCTGTCACATCCACCATTGTTGTTTTGAACAGTCGTGGTTGTCCAAACACTTAACACACTTCTCTGATGAGCAGGTGGCACCTTGTACAGCAGCCTCGGCCACACTGTGTGAATGGTGAGTGGTTCCTGTACTACGTAAACGCACAAATGAAGTCCAAATACAATGGTTAGTCATTGTTGTTTTTTTCATAGGACTTTGGATTCTTCCCTCAGTGGGTGTAGTTGCAACAAAGAGACAGGCATGAAGAGAAGGAATGATTACAGCAAGCAACAACTCTAAACATACATATGGCATGAGTCTTGCATTAAGATAAAAACAATTGGAACTTATCCTTTGGAGGGGAGAACTGTGTCAAACAGCAGAAATCAAAATTAGTTTTCTAATTTTTTGGGAATACTGCACAGTATCTGATAGAAGTTTCATAAAGCATGAATGTCCCAATGTTTTGTAAGCGTTTCCAAAAATTCATAAAGTTTGGACAATCTCTAAAATGTGTGAAGAATGTACTCAGTTGATTTTTCTGAGGTTGTCTGATTGTTGACATATACTACTCAGAAAAGCGCAGATAAACCCACCAATAGTGGAAATGTGAAACTAGCTGTTTCCAACACTACTAGTATCCTCGGCTGTCCATGCTACACAAACTAACACTGACATAGTGAATCTATCGTATCTGGAAGTTGTATACAATAGTTTGTGAATACACCAGTGGCTGCTCCTGCTGAAAAACAAAATATTTGCTGGAGAGCTTCCTAGAAACTACACAATAGACTCTAAAATCAATCATTGCATGTTCCAGCAAGAGTACAAAAAAGAAGAGCAAGAAAAATAAAAGAATCGAAGAATAAACTTCAGCCAATTAGCTGAGAAATGGAGAGGAGGCGGTAGAGGCAGCACATTAGGCAGACACACAACAATTTGAGAATATGCAGAAAGAGGCAGGAGTTGACTTTTCACAGCGGGTCCAGACTACAGAAACTCACCAGTTTATCTATTTATGTTTGAGCTAGCCCCGCCAGCGTGAATAATAAATTAGGACCCAGCATTCTGCCACACAGCTAGGGGACGATTAAGACGTTGCAGAGGGGAGCCAACTACTGTAACCAACAGAACAGAGCAATTACGCTGCAGTCATTTCACTGAGGAGTGTTGTGGACTGACTGATTCTGTTTCACACAGCAGCACACAGGGACTGCGTGTGACAAAGAGGTTTGAAATAGTTGGCTTTTTTTATTTCAAAGATAAACTGAGAAAAACAATCAGTGGCAACAGAAACAAGACACTGCAAAAAACTTTCTGTGGTTCTGGGTATCAAAAGTTCAAATATCACAACAGATTTGGAGAAGATGACATTCTTTGTAAAATACACGACAAATATATAGTAAAATATGTGATTGATACTAGGCTTAATGGATGGACCATATGTTTTTCACTTGTGTCAAACTTGAATTATGACCAACAGACAGCTGTCATGACATCCACATATCAGACACCACTGTTGTTAGAGCCTGACAGACTTCTCATTAACCCAGTATCAGTGTGCGCTGACCTGTCTGAAATAAGGTTTTCCTTACATTTTTGGCAACTGACACTCAAGATGTCCAGAGATTTCAGTTGGCACAGACTGAAATACTTTATTTGATAAACTGGGAGGATAACGGGTACAGACTTCCATGGTCCCCATGAAGATCAATCCTATTACCTTTGTCAATCCCTAGATTATTTCTAGCAGCGTCACCGGCTGGTCAAAGTTTGACCTTATCCAGTGAAAAATCTCAGCAAATACAAGATGGACTGGCACAGTCTGGTTCCCAGACAATGATTCCTTCTCACTCAAATGATCAAATAGTTTCAGGGAAGTTGGTTTGCAAGGTGGGAAATTTGGTGCACCCATTCCTGTCTCTCTCAGGATACATTTCTTAAAAATGTGGTGATCCCTTAACTTTTCTTGTAGTGGCCATCAATCTCGGGATATGACGAAATGACTTCAAGAAATTGGATCAACAGAGCAAAAAATAAGGAGGTCAGATGGTCTCACAGGTTGAAAACCAGCCAATAGTTCATCTAAACTACTTTATTTGCAGGACACTCTGAAAGTCTGTGCCCTCAAAATATCTGCAACCTTTCATGAGAGTTTGGGCTGTAATTTTACTGCCCGCCATTCTTTTCTTTTTTAAATTTGGCACACCCGCTTGTGTCCAACCTGTTCACATGCAGCTGCTCATGCTTGCTGCCCCATTGAACTTAATTTCAGCGATAGCGTTCCAAGATCTCAGCAATTAACTTAGTTAAGTACAATCTTATCAGTACAGTTAGTACAGATGGCTGGAGCTATTAAAATAAAACTAAAATTGCAATTAACTGCAGTTTTGCCTTTAGCAATCATGCTAAATTAGCATTAAATGAAATGACTCTTAGTATTGCCAAAATGTTGCCAGTACTAAAGCCATTTAGCCAGGACCGTGTTATTGTCTCAGACACTGCCATTGAAACCGGGTGCCAGTAAAAACATGACGGAGATGTGGACATGCCAGGGACTTCTCATTGCTTATTGGTCATTTGTCATTGATTTGTGAACTTTGTACATCTGCCACGTTTGAGAAATCTCTTCCCCTCTACTAATTGACGTACCTGTGCCCCACTCGGTTCCTCACAATGTGGCGCCCGAAAAGGGGACATGATGACAGCCTTAAACATCACTGTTATTTCTACTGTCAAAAAGCATATGACAAAGCAGAAACCCTTATGAAGGAAATCACAGATTTCCTTTCTAACTTTCCATCTTTGTTCACATTGATCTCTCTCTCTGTCTCTCTCTCTCTCTCTCTCGCTCTCTCAATCTGTCTCTCTTTCTCTCTCGCTCTGTCTCTCTCTCTCTTTTTCTCTCCTGAAGTGGTCTCTCTCTCTCTTTCTCTCTCTCTTTGCAGTTTGAATTTAAAGTTTGATAATCCATGTGCATCCTCCAAAATATATAGCAGCTAAACGGTGAACGCACATTTAAACAAATTAGGTTTTAAAATCTGTAATGTATTCTAGCCTACATATTTGTTGACTTGAAGGACTCTCTCTCTTTCTCTCTCTCTCTCTCTCTCTCTCTCTCTCTCTCTCTCTCTCCCTCGCTCTTTCTCTCTCACACACACACACAATGTGTTTTGGTGAGAAACAGTAAATGTAAACATGTTTGTCTGTGTGAAACCTGCCTTTAAAGCTACCCTGGGAAAGACATCTTCCCGTCTTTTTTACCACTCCCTGTAGTCTGCTTCCACAGGAAGAAAAAAGGAACAGCTGTACCCCCCTCACAAACACACATAGGCCTACCCAAGCAGCAATGTAAACAAAATCTGTAAAACATGAATACATTCAATATGTGACAGTAAAACATATGAGACAGTAATAAGTAATGCCATCTCACACGCCACAGATTTAGTGCCAGCTGTTAAACACATTAATAGCAGCAGGAAGGAAGGAATGGAAACCTTATTGTTGTGATGAACATTGCAGTGTTCTGCCTCTGTGACTCGACTTAAATATCCATACCAGAGGACAGATTTGGTCATTGTGGATGCTGCTGGGAATCTTATTTAAAATTAGATCATTGCGCTAATGTTTTTTGAGGCCAAATGACTAAGCAGAAGACGGTGATGGCGCTAGCTAAAGTGTTACAGTAATGCCCTGGTACTGTTACCATGGCTGCAGAATTCTCATGCTCCTAACACAAAGTCAGAAAAGGCTGGAACAGCTATTCTGTCTGAGAGTGAGAGAGGAGGAAATTGGACGTTGGAAAATTGAGAAAGGAAATTGGAGACATGGTGCAGCTCAGATGTCCTACAAATACAGGAGTATAGATATGCTGCATTCTGATGGGTGTACTTGTACATTGTTTCCCATAATGCAGGTCCAGATGCATTACACCTTGATCTCGGAGCTCCTCCCTGCTGGGTGAAAAGAAGCAGGTCAGGCCAGGGGGGAGATGCATGGCTGTGACACCATCTCCAGGCTGACAGTAGGAGTGAGCACTTCAACAGGAAGCAGCCATCACTAACAGGAGGAAAACAGGTAAAACTACCAGAAAATACCAACACGTCGTTGTTGTAGGTCCATTTCCAAAGGCGTCCAAAACGACACATATGGACGTTCCGGTTTACTGCCACGCGGTGGTTCATAGGACCATAATTCTGTGATTGAACGTAAAGGGGAAGTTTTAATGCAGTAAACGCATGTTATACAGCCTATGAGTAATGGTGATGAGTGAAACAAAACTAGTTAAGTTTAGGCAATAAAAAAAAAACTTAGTCTCAAAAAAACATCAGGGATTGGATTAAGAGTCACTTCACACTAAAATGAAGACGTTGCACAACTTCTGAACATACACATGTTCCACCAAAACTAGTTCCTTCCTGAGACAATTTAGCAGCAGCACCGTGGCTCTGCCCGGAGCTTAGACCCGCCCAACACAATTGTGATTGGTTTAAAGAAATGCCATAAAACCTGAGTATGTTTTTCTCCCATCCCAGAATGCTGTGTGGACTAGCCAGACCCTCCTTTGCAGCGCTGTGGAGGAAGGTCTGGGAATATGAGACTAACAACAAGAATGTAATGTAATGTAAATGAGTTGCGTACACATTTGACCCATACAATCTTTTCTGGGTCAGGATGGGCTGGGGCATAAAAGAAGAAAATGATGTATTAAAAGATTTTAGCATTCTCCCCAACAGTATATTAAAATCTTTTAATACGTAGTTTTCTTATTTTAAATTGTTGCAATCATGCGAAGGAAAAGCTCCATTGTTTGTATTCAGAACATTCATTTTTATGTAACAGAATCATCCAACATCAAATTTAACTTTACTCCCAGCATCAAGTTCATATTGAAATATATTAAATACCACAAACTAAAAGCCACATGTAAATACATAACCGCTGAAAATTTCCCTTATTCAAAGAAAAAAAGACAACATGGAGATAATATCTCCTATCATGACTTCCATATCTCATAATAAGAACTTACAATCATAATTACTAGAATAGATCTCATTATCACGAGATGTGGATCTCATAATTAGGAGAACAGATCTCATTTTACCAGATAACAGGTGTTACATTATTTCTGTGACCAGTGATCAGATTGTGGGACCTGACCTGATTGTGATTTTACCGACATTGTTACTGCAAACGTTTATCATACTTTATTGCCTCCTTAATTTTTTTTTTTTTAAAGATTCATTTTGGGCATTGTAGGCCTTCATTTAGACCGGATAGCTAAACACATGAAAGGGGAAAGAGAGGGGTAATGACATGCAGCTAAGGGCCACAGGTCAGAGTTGAACCCTGTTCAGATGCACCTGAACACACCTCCCTGTAAGACCAGCATGCCTATAATGCACCTGAACACACCTCCCTGTAAGACCAGCATGCCTATAATGCACCTGAACACACCTCCCTGTAAGACCAGCATGACTATAATGCACCTGAACACACCTCCCTGTAAGACCAGCATGCCTATAATGCACCTGAACACACCTCCCTGTAAGACCAGCATCACACACTATATAATGTCCAAAAATAAATCAGTATCAAAGTCAAGACCACCTATACCAAGACCAAGTCATCACAGAGAACAAAGTTTATCGAGACCGAAAAAGATCAAGACCAAGGCAGGGTGAGACAGAGTCGAGACCAAGAAAGTAACAAATGTGGTGAAATGAAGAAAAATACAGAACGCTGCCATCCAGTCACACCTGTTAGGAAAATCAAAGTTGGGCACTGAGGTTTGGCGACTCAGCATGATGTTGCACTGTAGTGGCCCGTTCTGGGTCGACCAGCTGCTACCAAGGGGGAAGTGGCAATGACCGACCAGCCGAGCAAAAGTCAGCAGGGTGTTTTCTGTCCCACAGCTCTGAAACTGGAAGAGTGCTAACCCGAACCTCTTCAAAGCCAGCGGAAAAGAAAAGATAAGAGACAATTCTTTGGACTCTTTTTAAATCTAAATTCAACATTGATTGACCAAGGGTTGTAAATCTTGTGGCTGGTTCCAGGTGTAGAATGTAAGATTAAAGGGAAACTCCACAAGTTGTATACATGTAGAGCAGTTTACCAGCCATAGAGATTCCTATTAAGCTAATGAAAATAGATGCATAAAGATGATGTAATTGTGCATCAGGACTATATAAGTTTGAGCTTGGAGATAACATTACTAATTGATGGCATGGAGTTGAAAGTCATTTATCAGGCAGGGAGGGTCACAGGAAATCACGCTATTGGTTGTCCTATTGAAAGTGTAGGATTCAGCGTTTCTAGGCACAAGACAAGACTATATACTGGAATACCTCTTTAAAATCAAACAATTTAAGACCAAACCATGTAAATAAATTTGTATTTGTCACTTTTGTGTTTGTTGTTGTTGGTGCGCGTGTGTGTGTGTTTGTTTGTGTGACCTCTCATGTCACATTTGATCCATCTTCTTCAATGCTTTGTCTGTATCTGCAAACCAATAGAATGAGAATTACGAATAAAAATTAAACATACAATAACATATAGTAATAGCCATGTATGTCTTATCAGCTAGGCCTAATAAGTCTGTCCATAAGCACATCACATGACTTTCACAACTAAAGCTTCAGGGCTAATGGAATGTTATGCTCGCACAAATTGTTGAAGTCCTGCTGGTCTGAACAAATACTTTGTGTGCAATGCAAATCAAGGATCGCCAAATTAAAACAACCTTATTCTTTTATTGTGAAAAAGACAGAAAGGGAATTAATAGATTCAATGACCAGTGTTGCTGTGGCTCCAAATGCACCCCGCTCTGTCGGTCTGACT
Source organism: Etheostoma spectabile (assembly GCF_008692095.1). Taxonomy (NCBI): domain Eukaryota; kingdom Metazoa; phylum Chordata; class Actinopteri; order Perciformes; family Percidae; genus Etheostoma; species Etheostoma spectabile. The sequence continues at coordinate 763,018 of NC_045742.1, forward strand.
ACTGGGGACAGGCTTTACCACCGATCCCACAGAGGATTGCTCTCACTCACAAACAGCCATTTTCTTTCTACCTCTGTATGACTGTCATTCCTTCTCTCTCTGACATGCAGTTACTCTCTCTCTCACTCACTCACACACACACACACACACACACACACACCTCTGTGTCCCCTGTGGGTCCTGTTTGGCGCGTTACTTAATTTCCCAGTGAGGCTCCATTGTAAAGCCGCCGAGCCGGAGGGGAAAGAGGCCAATTTAACCCTTCCTCTATCACTCCTTCCCTCCTTTGCTCGTCCTCTCCCCCAGCATCTCTCCCTCTCTCTTGTCCCTGCTGACTTGTTTGTCCCACTGGTGTTTACCTTCTCTTCTCCCTCTGTTTGGCTCAGCGTCCACCTTGACAGTGTAAGGCCATTATTTTTCTTTTCTCACTTGTATGGTCTCTTCTCACTCTGTCCCTCTGTTATTATCTCCCACCACCGCACCCACCTCCTTTTCTCTTTCTCTCTCGGCACCCTAATTGGCACAGTACTTTTTCCCCTGTCATTTCCAGTGTTGCTTTGAAAGCTGCAGTGAGCCCAGCAGGAGACAGGAGAATGAGCAAGCCCCCCCCCTGCATTGATGAAGTCCAAACCACTGTTTTAGTATCATCATTATTCTATTCTTTATTTACACTACATGCTTTCTCAATCATCCTGATAGATACCCATCCATACAGGGGAGAGATGCATGCATATAATTCATATAGGCACACATACAGTAGAGATACACCTGCATACCAACTGCTACAACTACTAGGCAATGAAGGAGGCAAATCACTGCATTTTATTCCAGCAGAGAGAGAGAGAGAGAGAGAGAGAGAGAGAGAGAGAGAAAGTGTGATAGACAGTGCATTATGCTCAAGGAATCCTCTGTACATTTAAGGGTGTAAATATTTGAGTGGCTCCTGCAGTTGTGTATATGCATGCTATTACCCAACTGCAGGCTATCTTAGCCAGTGTTTTGCTTGTCAGTTCTCCAGGGGTGAGACCTTGCAGCTTAGCACGGCTAAACCATTACAAGGCCTCCTCTGGAGCCCCCATGTTGAAAATGGCAAACTGTCTTTAGTTATTCATGATGTTGCATCAGACTCACTGAGGAGGCTTTCTTTGAATATCCTTGGTCGCGCAGTACTCAAAGTACCGCACGTACTGTAAAAACTTAGAGCCGAACATTCAGTGAGAAAGAATGTGTGAGATTCATTTTATTCATGGTAACACAAAATTCTTTCAACTTTGGGAATCAGCTTGCCAGCAGACGTGTTACCCTGACAGTAATGTAAGATTTAGTTTTACTTAAAGGACAACACAGATTTTATATCAAAGATGGGTTTCAGATGAAGAGATACAGGATGAAAAAAGAGAGTATCCAAAATGGTGCAGACCCTTCCTCACAACCCCCGAGGCCTCATTAGTTAATTAGTCTTGTTAGCCGGCTTAAAAGTAGAGTCTCCCCAAAGCCTTACGTAGATTTATCATCAGTAATTGAAAGGTAATTCCAACTCCTGCAGGTGTAGCTCAGCCGTTGCTTCCAAAAGTAAAGTTGAAAGGGCCAAGTGGAGGAGAGGCGTAGCAGGGCTGCAGTGTGTCTTACAACACGGCCATGGAGACGCTGCTCCTCCTGTGCTATTTGTCTACGAGTCTTGGTCCTTTGAACTTCCTCTTCTCACTCTCAACATTGCTTATTCCCACTCCGCCCATTCTCACCACTTCCGTTTAGCACCTCCCATCTTCTTCCTCTATGCTCTCTCCAGATTCTGCTTAATAATTCACCTCTGCTCTTGCTAAAGAGAACACAAACCGTGCAAAGAGAGAGAGGGACAAGAAAGGATACCCCTCCAATAACACCTCTCTGCAATGCCACTGCAGTCGAGAGCCCCAGGCTTTTCTTTCTCTCTCCCTCTCCCTCTCCCTCTGCCCCCCCCTGCCCCGCTCCCTTTCACACCCCTTTCCCGGCACCCTCTCTTTCATCTCCCTCCCCTCAGCACGTACACATTATTTTCTACCCCCTAGCATGCCCAAGATGCCCCCAGCTGCAAGGAAATGTCAGACGTTTACCACCCACCACCCTCCTTACCAAATATGCACAAACACACACACAGAGCACAAAAGCACAAGGCCGTACAGTACGTGTGTACAACACGCTGACATGCACACAGACACACACATGCACACACCCTTTTGACACACAACACAAGTGAGGAAATCTTATTTGTCAGAGGGTGTGTGCCATCGATTTTTGCTTTTCTCTGGACTTGGTGGTGGGATCTGGTTTGGCACATTCTGGCTCATGCTAGGGAACCCACACCAACACCACGGAGAAAGCTGATTACATTTTTGAAGAAGAGGGAGACCTGAGGGCTAAAATAATCCAGTTTTTCTCTGCTCCTCCCCCTCCATCCCTCCTCCCCCTTTTCTCCCCATTTTTCTCTCTTCTGATTTATTCATATGCTCCTGAGGTTTAGCCACCATGGGCATATGGTTTCATCCATTGACTTGAGCTGGAAATGATTTCAAATTCAGTGGATTACATTTGCGAATATTGAATAAAGACACAAATGGGGGGGGGGGGGGGGGGGGGGGGGGGGCACAATGACTCACTAATATGGCCTTGTGAAAATAGACTTCACGGCACACCCAACTGATAGCAATAGCCAGGTTGATGAGTGGATATTAACTTGCTGTTGGCTATATTTAAACATGTGAATAGCTGGCATGCTGTCAGGAATTTCATTAGAAGCTCCCCATATCTGTCATTCCCCTGCCCTTTGTCCCCAAGCTTTGATCCGGCATCAGGTGTGTTTGATAGAAATGCTTGGGGTGTCAAATTTTACACAAAGACGGTCTGAACAAAAGGGTACACATCACATTTTTCCCTAAAGCCCGCTTTGGTGTAAAGTGATGAATTATTAAAAGGTGTGCCATTAGAATAAAAAACTGAGTATGGCAAAAGTCATTACGTTGCGTAGTGTCTGGTCATTTCATGCTTGTGTCCACTGCCAGATGGTGGAATGTGAGCCAGCATATGTGAGTCAAACTGGGTGAGAACAGAGGTCTCTCTGGTGTTGGCAACGTCGTCCCCGTCGATTGAATCCTCATTACGTCCTCTCCTAATTGTGTTTTTCCTTCTTTTTTTTATCGGATATTGTAATGGCTGCTGTTGCATGTAATTATGTAGCAATTATCTGCTTCCTTGCCTCGAACTGGTGTTCCATCGCTGTAATGCAAAGTCAGATTGTGTCTGTTACATTCCCGCTGGCATGGCAGGTTCACATATCCCACTGTACGGCTGCTTGAAAGAGGGCATATTGAATGTTTACCTAAACTTATCTCAAAGTCCAAAAAACCTCTGTAGCCGTTCTTTCAATGCGTTCATTGGTTCCGTTGCATCGCTGCCCGGCCCACTCTGTGGTGCAGAAGGATAATTAGTCTGCAATCTCATAGAGAAGGAATCATTGATATGTATTTTTCTCCGTCTATTTTCCTCCCCTCGAGTCAAGTTGATTCTTTGAAGTCAGGGCATGTATGAAATCACTTGATCTTTATTTCTTTAAGTTCATTACTTATTTTCTAGTTGTGTGCATGTCATGCATTTTTAACAAACCCTTTGACTTGACTTTGTGATGTGTTGTAGCAAGAAACATCAAAGGGATCTTTCTCTCTCTCTCCCTCTGT